>NC_088336.1:20070000-20370000 GCF_036884655.1 Musa acuminata AAA Group
AAGAAACTGATTGTTTTTTCTCTGTTCTGAGAGTGTATAATCCACCTTGTTTCAAGGCAACTTCAATTTACTTGTAGACCTTACCATGCATTTTTGCCCAATGATAGTGAATCCTCCTCTTACTTTATCATGCATTCTCAGTTCTTGAGGACGATCTTTGACTGCAACGGAGCATCTTCAGAAAAATCAGATCAAGAGGTTGCTTTCGCAAAAGCAGTTGATTCTATGGCACTAAGCTTGCAAACAGATGCTGATCCAGCTGAGGGATCTAAGACACAGCAACAGGAGCTTAACAATAGATGTGATGACACAGGTGCTTCTGCTGCAAATCATAAAATTTCTGATGTGACATCTAGATTTTCAGAAATATTTCAAATGAGAACGATGAAAGCTATGCCCAAAGGAGAAGAGACATCTCATCATTTGAAATGCCTTGGTGATGAAAAATCCATGTTAGTGGACACTCCAGAGAATTATCAACGGAAATTGACATTTCTTTTTGAGCTTCTTTCTGCCTGTTTAGCTGATACACCTCAAGACAAGAAAAGTCCTCCAGAGAGGAAGGGTTATGATGCTCGTCACCGTGTTGCTCTAAGGTTGTTGGCAAAATGGATTTGTGTTGAGTGGATAAAAATGGTTTGTATTGTTAAAACTGCATGTAAAATTTGACCAAAACCCTTTATAACTTTGAGATCTGTGCTTTTATATTTATAGCTTAATAGTATGAATATACTCAATTCTTCTTCTTTCTCAATTTGTGATAATTACACTGTCACATGTGAAATTTAATTGGTCTTCTTTCTCCCACTTCTGAAAATATAGAAGCACATTTTTAGCATAAATAATATTTTCTTGTTTCCTTCAAATACTAGTATGAGAAACCTTTTTTCCTTGCAATAATATACTGTATGGTATGGAAGCTGGGAATTGCAACTAATATGTTTATGTCTCACAGTAATTGTCACTTATCCAAAGACTCCACAATATACTAGAGTCTTCATGTTTGGTCAAATATCTTGCAGATTAAGAGTACACGAATCTCTGTGGCATCCACAATATGACATTTTTAAGTAAAAAGAGAGCATGGTAGTTCCTTTTATTCCTGCTAACTTTGGAGCAGTAGAGAGCCAGCAATTGTGATATTGTCAAAATTGACTATTTACATGATGAGCAATGATTTATTTTTAATTAATTCATACTAATGGTTCATGAGAACTTAATGAGGTTCTAAAATTAAATATGTATTTATCCATATCAGAAACATCAACTTGTGTATTCATGATAGTATACATGTTCTCTCCTCAGTTTCTCTAATCTTTATTATCACTGTAAGATGTTTTCATGCTTGCTCCAATCTTAAGCTTGGTTTTATAGGAAGCTATGGAGATAATAATTGCTTGCTCTGCTATTGCATCATTGAAAGAGGAAGTACAATCTGAAGAGGGTGAATCAGCAGAAAGCAGGTGGTCTAGATGGAAACGTGGTGGCATAATTGGTGCAGCTGCATTGACTGGAGGAGCCGTGTTAGCAATATCTGGAGGTACCAGATTTGCTAATTCGCCATAAAATTCTTTTTTAGCCAGTTGAACAATTTACCAGAAGCGCAAATGGTTCCATTCCAATCTTATTCCATCTTTAATAACAGGCCTGGCGGCTCCAGCAATTGCTGCAGGATTTAGTGCTTTAGCTCCTACATTAGGAACCTTAGTCCCCGTTATTGGAGCAAGTGGGTTTGCTGCAGCAGCTACTGTTGCTGGATCAGCCGCTGGCTCAGTTGCTGTTGCTGCATCATTTGGAGGTTAGCTTCTGATGGTTTTCAAAATATTGTGCATTTAGTGATCATTCCTGCATAAATGTTGCTAGAGCTGTATATTTTTTCCAATAGTTGTATAAATAAGCAAGTTTTCATTTTTGTGAGATTTGCATTGGGAAGATATTATATGCTATTTGTCTGTGTTTTCCTTGAGGTACTCGAACTCATTAAGTAGTCACTGATATCTTGTATTGATTTGTGAAAACAGCTGCAGGCGCTGGTCTTGCAGGGAGCAAAATGGCTAGGAGAGTTGGAGATATTGAAGAGTTCGATTTTATTCCAATTGGAGAAAATCATAACCAGGGTGTAAGTCATTCTTTCTCAGCAGTTTCTTGTTTGGAATTCTGAAGGAGTTGACCAATTTCTTGTTTTCAAGTTCAGCTGTCTTGTTATGCCCATGTGGCATCCAAAAATAATTGTCTTTGGGGAATCCTGAATCTTATTAACTCTATTCCATTTCTGTCTTCCTTTACAGTGTTTAGCAGTTGGTATCTATGTTTCTGGTTTTGTATTTGAGGAAGAAGACTTTGTAAGACCCTGGGATGCAATAATAAATAACTTGGAGAGGTAGACTGTATACAATTGTTTTTTTCCTTTCTTTTGCATGAATACCATTTGCCTTTTCTACTGCTTTATGGTTTGCACATTGCAGATACTGAACTTCGAATTCTTTTTTGCATCATACTGATTATTCTTTCTCTTTTTCTTGTTCAACATTCATATTTCCAGAATAAACTGTTTATGATTTTTTTTTGTTTGTTATGTTTCTTCACTTACGAAAGCAAATGAGTGAGTGTATTTTCAGCTAGGCTGCTGGAAATCAACTTGATGTATAAGTGATTTTCATGTGATTAATATAATTTACTGCTCTACTGTCATGGCCTTAGCTGGAATTTCCTAAGGCGTGAGGCACCCTTGCGGCCAAGACGCGAACTTAGCTTGCGTTGCCTAAGTCGCGCTTCGCCCTTGCGATATTGCTCCGCAAAAATCAGCCCACTTGTAACCTCTCGCAGGTCCCGAAGGACCTGTAAAAGAGAAAGTTTATTAGTTCGAAAGAACGAGCAACGAACAAGTCCCGACGTCTCGCGAAAAGAGGGGAAGCTTTACAAGCAATTCAGCGAGCACCTTGCATGCACAAGAGAAAAGAGGGAGAGGGGGAAAACAAGGGCTTTAGAAGGTTGAACGAACAGCTGCAAGCCCACAAACAGCTGCTCACCGAGTCCCGGGCGCGACAACAAGTTCCCGTCAAGGCAACGTGCGAACTTGCGAATGAGTGTTCAACGCCCGGTACTATACTGAAGCCCCATCCAGCCTTGTGCCACCCGGGGGATTCAAAGGGGCTGAGATGGCTGATGTTTTGGTGAGCGGAGGCAAATTCCAGAAATCAGCCCGCGGCACACGAAAACGGAGCTGTTTTGGGGCTATTTTGCTCGGTTCGGTGAGCGGTCGCTTTGTAACGCTGCAGCTTATTCGAACTTACATTTTTACAAGCAAAATGACTCAAAACCAAGGCAAAACAGGCTGCCAAGTAACTGTACATGTAGATGAGAGCGACGAACGGTTCGTTGAACGGAGTTGTTGCAGGTGACCGACGACCGTTCGTGACACTACGGTGGCATTTTTTCTTGGTAAAACAGAACAGTATGTGACTAAGTGTTACATGATAGTATATATGGTTGTGTATGAAAGGCATTGGATGTAAACACAGATAATGCTGATAAGTAATTACATTCATACACTAAGAACAAGAGTAATGCTGTTTGAGGGAACATTGTACTGTAAATATGCTACCAATTATAATCAGACAATCCAAAAAAGATTCTGAATTTTTGGTTCATTTGAGAATATCATCTAGCTTCCTTTGCCAATATTTCATAATCCTTAAATGATTCAACATTCATAGGATAGGATGGGCCTCGTGTAATGTCCACCCTGTTTCCATTTACTTGATGTAAATCAGAAGTCAGATACATAAGAGAAGCAGTTGAACTAACAGATGGTTATATGCATGTCTTATGTTGCAAGAATGGGTGATCGAAAGGTGAGCATGGGGTGGGAAGAAGAGTGATTAGAACATATTCTTCCATGGAGTGTGGAATCAAACATGAAATATGAGGAAGATATTGATTTATGGATATTTGTCTGAACTGAACTTCATTTGTGGATGAGACAGATCTATGAGTACGATTGACTGTTGTAAATTTGCTTCTCTTCAAAAATTCACTGTTTGATTTGAAACAGGTGAGTTTTGTACATGTGTATATATTTGAAGTCTGGTCAATGACAACCTCAACATCTGTTGAGATGTACGTTGATAGACTAAATAGTTGTTGAAAGCTGCCTTAATCTGGAAGCTGCCAAAACAGCTTTCAGTATATTTTCGTTTCTCCCCCTCCTCTCTCTTTCCTCCTTTAGCCTCTGCCTCCATCACCGATGTTACAGACTCTATCCCCTCCTCCTGTAACTGCCTTTACCATCTCTCCCTCATCTTTCTTCCTCTCTTCTCCTTATTCTTCATCTTTAGTTCCTCCACCTCTTCCTCCTTTTCCTCATACACCTCCTTATTCGGCTGATTCATACCAATCAGCCCTGGGGCTTACCGACATATGGTATTACCCGCCATACAATTACCTCAAGGACTGGTATTGAAGCCTTGTTCATTATTTTGTTTATCGTGCAACTATGTAGAACTTTCTTTACTTGTAACTTTATTGTATGGAAATGATTTCTCACAGTTTTTTATCCTTTCTCGAGTCAGATATTACACTTTTTAAATAATTATTGTAACAAGTAAGCAGCTACCTAAGAGAGAGTGAGGACTGTCTATTGATAGTCTTTCCATCTAGATCTTATTTTATTTCTTTGACCTTTTCTTTTAGACATATGTTCAACAGGGTACCAGAAAGGAAATAATGCATAGATGCTCTCTTGTTGCTTTGTTCAATTAGTTTTCCTAAATGTGCTTTATTTTGATATTTAGGTATGTTCTTAGATGGGAGTCAAAGAATTTGATTGCATTGAGCAATGCAATCCAAGATTGGATTACATCAAGTAATTTTGGCTACTTTGTGTTTTCTTGTTTTATTTGTTAATGACACTAACAATTAGATCTTTGACACGAAAAATCCTTCTGAAGAGGTTACAAAGGAGTTAATGAAGCGAGGTGCGATGATGACTGTCTTAAGCACTCTAGTGACTGCAGTTTCTTGGCCAACTACATTACTTTCGGCCACAAAATTTATAGACAGCAAATGGTCAATTGCGATTGATAGGTGCAACTACCACACACAACAGAAGTCACTGTTGATAGTCTTTGTACTGCATTCAGTAATCGCCTTGACCATATTACTTCTATTTGTCATAATCCAGATCAAATAAAGCAGGAAAACTTCTTGCTGAAGCATTGTTGAAGGGATTGCAGGGCAACAGGTGTGTGACCAAGAAAAGTTGTTAACCTTTAAATTAAATAACTTCAGGGAGTCCAACAGACTGTTTAACTGCTACAACTCTTGTTCAGGCCAGTAACCCTTATTGGCTTTTCACTGGGAGCACGGGTCATCTTTAAGTGCTTGGAAGAGTTGTCAAAGTCAGGAAACAACGGTAATTTGTACTATGTTATTCATTTTTTATTGCTCCTCAGCATGTCTGATCTATTTTTAAATGGGCAGAGGGTCTCGTAGAAAGAGTTTTTCTCCTTGGTGCACCAATTTCTGTCAGTGGAGAAAATTGGGAGGGTGCTAGGAAAGTACGAAAGTCTCATACTTGTTTTTTCCATTTCTATATTGACACTTAAAAATGTATATGACTAGCATATTGATCTTCACATATACACAACAAACTGTTTACTATATTTCTATCAACGTAGTTGAAATGAAACTTCATACTGTACATTATATTTAATTGTGTTTGGACCTATATATGTTGAAATCAACTTTGCATCTTTTTAAGAAGTGAACAACATCAAGTGCCAGTAACTGACTAGATGTACTGAAAGTGTATCAGTTAATTTTTTTTACATTTTAAAGAAATGCAATGATCAATATCAATTGTAGGTTGTGAGATATTATGGAGAAACAAGGCATTTGAGAATTGAGGCTATTAGTTTCTAGATGACATGATGCAGAAGTCAATTCAAATTTTTTCCTCATAGTCTTAAGTTATTTTACTTTCTTATAAACAGAATAATCTTAATCTTCTGAGGCATGCTTTAATGATTTTTCTGTCACTTCTCATGCAAGCGTGATGATTTCATTCAAAGCTGGTCCATTAGCAGCATGCCCTATCGTACTTGCAATGTTGTGCAGATCGTTGCTGGGAGATTCGTGAACGTGTTCTCAACAAATGACTGGATCCTCGGAATAACTTTCCGAGCAAGGTAATATTTTTTTTCTTGAGAAGAGAATGTCCTTCCCTGTTTTCTTAAAACTGACAGTTTTGGCAAAGTACAGTATGCTGACCCATGGTTTGGCTGGCATTCAAAATGTCAATGTGCCTGGAATCGAAAATGTATGGATTTGTAATTCTTGCATCATTGCTTGTCCATACATTGACATATATTTATAATTCAGATGTTCTTTTAACAATTCCTAGGTTGATGTTACTGACATCATCAGCGGTCACTCTTCATATCTTTGTGCTGCACAAGAAATTCTGCAGCAGCTTGAGGCTTGATATCCTGTTCACTATCATCCCCCAAGTAGTAGTCACAAAAAGCTCAGTTCTTGGTGCCTTCTGCAGCTGTAGCTTTAATGAAAATCTTACCTGAAATGCTCGGAGTTCATCAATGGTTTATTTGCCTTGGACCAGCTTTTGCTCAACTTTCCTGCTGATTCCCAACCGATTTTGTGATTCCTTTGAGCTGCACTGTTGGTGCCCACAAGATGAGATTGGTAGTCTGACACTTTGGAATTGTAGTGACTCAAATCATCTCAGTGATGTTCATCACTGCTTACGGTTTTACTCGTTCCCTTGAACAATCTTCAGGTCATCATCATCTTCTCATGGAGACTTTTATTCTGCCACAGCTAAGCCATCTTCTATTTCTTTTTTTATACAGATCTATTCTTCCATGTAGCAAGTACAGCCCTGACTTGATTGAAAACAAGAAATACTCATGATTCAATTAGTTTCAGTAGCTGTTTACTTCCTTTGTTATATGTTTTCAAGGCTGCCAATTTGACTGAGCAGGCATGTTGGCAATCATAAGCAGTCAATAATAGTAGTGGAATGTACTTTTTGCTATGAGCAGTCAGTAATAATACAAACTGTCATCTCATTAGATTGAATTGCATTGAGTAGATTTAATATGTATGTGATAATTTCCTGCATCATGCTATGTTCAGTGATGACCTCCATACTGTTCCAGCAACCATCCATTTTGTTGCTTTGGATCTGTGGAATATCTTGGGATCAAAAGGTGATCACAAATATGGTATTGAGGTGACAACCCATAAGTTGTTTTCCCCTTGCACTCAGGAACATGTCTTGGAAACAAATATTGGTTCAACCTAAATAGGCAATTGGAAATCAAGAATCCATCATTGGGATTTGCATCAGCTACAATAAATTGTTGCGATGAAAAATTTCAACAAATATTCTACTACAGCAACAACAACAATAATACGAACCTTTAAATAGAAATTCGAATTAATCCACTGTTCATGACTAATGTATCAGCAGTTGATAATTGATGAACAATGGCTGGAAGCAGAAATGGACTGTCCCAAACATATAACATTGTTTTAAGATTGTGCTTAGATCATTTTGTTTTGTGGTCACCAAACTCCAAAAGGAATATACTCAAAGCACATTAAGAAAATTTCAAAAAGGCACCCGAAACCTAAAGATAATCTCTCGGAGGTACACATTTAATGCAAATAAGCTGCAATCATTCAGATTGAAGAACTTCACATTGTGTGCAACAAGACCCAGGATGAACCAAATATTCAGGAAATGCATTACAACTCAAACGCAAGAGAGTAACAGAGGTGCCTTTTTCCTCTGCATGCAGCACAAATGAGACTCGACTACATGTTCAACCGACAATGGCAGAAAAAAACCAAATTTACATATGCAAATTCTTAAAAACATACATTGCTTCTATGGGTCGCTTTGGAAATGACCCGTGGGGACAACACCAACACCGGGAGAGTCATGATTATTATCTCTTGAAGGATCCATATTCTGAGCCTTAGATGATCAGGAAGAAAGGCAAATGAATCATGGAGTCAGCAAACATTCATCGTAGATATAATTTTCAGCCATGATAAAGCTCAGGAACTAAACCACACCTGGGTAGTGGAAGATTGCCCATGATTTCGGACAGGTCTCGTGTTAAGATCAATCATTTTGGAATCGATATTACCATCACGATCATTGCTAGCATCTGAAGAAGGATCAGCAGGGAGCCTGTGACTTTTCATTTTCTCTCTCATTATCATTGTGTGATCCCTCCTATGTTCAACAGGGTCCTTTGCTTTTGTTGTTAGATCTTCTATATGACCAGGTTTATCGCCTGGAAACTACAATATGAAAACACGTATAATCAAATTTCAGACTATCTAAATGTCCTCCAAACATAGTTGACGGACCTCAACCCTTTGCCTCAGCAATAGATATCTTCCATGGGTTCTCTTTCCCCCAACATGCACAATCATATCACACTGCAGACACAAGGAGCTGCCATCTATCTCACAGTAAAAGAAAGCTACATGGATACAAAGTGATCAGGTTGGGCCCTTAGTATACAGGAAAAGCATTTTAAGAAAGATACAACAAACATACCAGGTGCATTTTCACATATGTCACAGCGAGGAACTTCCCTGGGGTCAGCAAGTCCTACTCGTACATGCCGGCTAGCGAGTTTGTTGCACATGTGAACCTACAGAGACAATTTCAAGAGTTACCAGTGATTTAGACGAGTTTTACCACATATCTTTGGAAGAAGCCTAGGCAGCAAATAGAGTTTTGGTTTGCTTTCTAATTGGAGATAAGCAAATAACATAAATGACATATGACATGTACACATATGCATATGTCGACATAAAAGTATGGAAATTTTGATGCATGCACTAGTCTATGTTCATTAATGAACATGAGCATATAGTTAAAAATCTTCATCAGAACAATATAGAAAATTTTGATGCTTGTACATGTCTGTCTTCCAAACTAACAGAATATTAAAGTTTCTTTCAGGCACAAGTGATGTATAGAAACATCAAGTGACATATAGGCATCGACGTTTATGTGTATAGACATGCATATTGATTAACTTAAAGGATACATAAAGATAAACCACAAATCATACATCCACTTATTCATTCATAGCTATATGCACAAAATGATTTTATCGATATTTTCCAAATTAAAACAAAATGAAATGCATGTTAGAGGACATAGCTTATTGATCACCTTAAGAGAAGTTCAGAGAGTATAATTAACATGCATAGGATAAGCAACACGTAACAATAGCAAGAAGGGATTGTATCTCACACAAAGACCACTATATACGTGCTATATTTAAACTACTTATCCAAAACCAAGATACCTTTTTCTACAGATCTTCTGAAGTTCAAATTTGGTTTCTTTTGACTTAAATGTTGGTTATACACGCTTTCATGTACTTGTGTATTAGTTTGTAGTGGAAACTTACATCTTTTCTCGTTCTTTTTTTTTTAATCAACTCTTCCTGGTTTTCAGGTTCTTAATTACAGCAATTTAAATGCTCATGTAAGCTATTACATTATATGCCAGTGTTCTGCTTCCCACAATTCTTTATTTAGCACCTTTTAACAATGTTACAGGCCTCCTTTTTCCTTTGAGAAGAAATACTCAGTTATCCAGGAAAATCCATAATAATCATTGCTATATAGTTAATTAAGTTAACCAATCCAATGAGACTGTAGGCAAGGTTCACAACGTGAACTAAATCTTCTTGGACACTCCTTTTCATTGGCCAACATCATCAGAGTTAGATATATGCAGCATTACCATCATGGAGGCTGTTTCGAAGACCCATATCCATGATGCCTTGGTCACAATAGAACAAACAACCTTATCATCATGCCAAGGGCTGACCTCTAATGAACTATAAAATGAAAAGTAAAAGAAGTCTAGACAACAAAGACAAGTAGCCAAATGAATAAAAAAATATTCAATTTTCGCTCTGCCTTTTTGAGTCATTCTTTTAGCTGATCATATATTAGTGCTATGTGAGGTTTTTTTTCTTTTTTGTGGTGGAACAAACTGGAAGAGAAACCCCCACTGCATGATTAGTGAAAATGTAATATTTCCAAGATAGCTGAAAAATGTAACTGCAATAAAAGTTTATCCATGACTATATATACATGCATGGTTGATGAATCGCGAACATCACAAACAAATTAACAAGGACTTGGAACATTTGTGACATTGGATAATAGCAAGGAAACTGGTGTTGCCTGTATTGATATATACCGGCCGGTATTTACCAGTCTGGGTATGAACAAGGATGTGGACTGACCCTTTCCAGATGGTCCGGCTGCCCACCCTAGCTCTCTGTCACGGACAAACTTCTAAACGAGATGTTGATGTAATGCTTATGTGTGTCCGTGTCTTTTGGCATGTTCATGCCTTGTACAGCATATAGAGGGCCGATCGAAGGCTTCAAAGTCCCATTTGAGTTAGGTTGGTGGCCTCTTTAGGCTTGTAAATAAAGGTTGTGTCATGTGGACACGTGCGAGAGCTTTTCGGTCTGTAATGGATCATTTTACCCTTTGTTGTGCAACTGTTCGGAGCTTGTAAAGTCTGTTTGTAATTTGCATTGTCTATGAAGTGTTTTTCAGAGATGTTTGCTTGTGGATCCCGATTGAGGCGTTCTCTCTAACCCGTTCCCTCTTTTGTTGGTCCTAAGGGACAATGGGAGGCTTCGGGGAGGCTGACCTTTGCGGACGGACGCGCGAGGGTGCCGCACGACTTAGGCAAATCCAGCTAAGTCCGTGACAGATGGTATCAGAGCGGGACAAGCACTCATAGAAACACTTAGCATGCAAACGTGGGGGACCTAGCGGGGCTGCGTTGAGGGCAGTCAGCACACGCGCGACCGTTTGGGGGAAAACGGGCATAGAGATGTAGGGAAAGGAGTCGCTCAGAGGAGCGAGCATCTGAGATTGGCATTCAGAGGAATGGCCAACCCTTCGCGCGAGAGGCACCACGAGAACAGACAAGCTTGGAAGAATGCGAAGCGCATAAAGGTTGGGATGGCTGAGTTTGAGCTATGGCTCAACGTTGACAACCATACTTGATGGTGCTCAAGGCAAGCGAGGCGCTTGGCAAAGGACGAGACCATGCAAGGTGGAATGAGTTGCTCAACGACCGAAAGAGTTGTGCAAAGCTCACAGAGGTGAGGGGAATTGCTAACTCGAAGAATTCGGTACTCATGCATGGCCTTGTATGCGAACGATGGAATGTTCGTGGCCATCCCAAGGCGGCCGAGACTCGGCGCCATGAAGCATTGAAACTTTCTCTTCGGCATGCGAAGGATACGTCCGTAGGAGGCTGAAGGGTGCAGCGAGTTCAGCATGTTGCTAGGCCTTGAGTGGTGCAGCGGGGGCTGTATTGACGTGGAGTCGCAATCTAGCAAGTGCGTTTGCAGGAGGCAGAACAGTGCACAGTTTGTTCAGTAGATTGGAGTAGTCCAAGGGGATGGTGGTCTCCGAAACAAAGAGAGATGTTGCTCCAATGGGACCGTTATCCAGGAGGGATAAGTCTCGGCTCTCCAGAGGGAGAATCATGTGAGACGGACCTCACATGTTGAGGAGGAGTACCTCAACAAACAACAACTCCACGAAGCTCAATGGACTGAGCAAGCGACAATGAGTTGTCGCATGATCTCGCTCGAAAGAATGCATTGGTGGATGCATTGCGAGATCAAGTGGGGGAGCGACCTAAAGCAACTCAAACGAAGGCACACTTGAAGTCGATATGGAGATCGGACTCAAGGGAGGGCTGACCCGTGGAATGGTGGGCACGAGGGCCACCATCGACTCAATGCAGAAGCGAGGAGCGGAGCGACTTGGGTGTAACTTGGCGAAGTACCCAAGCCGCATGAAGGGAGCCAGCATAGAAGTTGGAACATGGAGCGGAGGCACGGTGCTTTCCTTAGACAGAGGTCAAGGACATGAACTCTTGCAGAGGCAAGAGTAGGATCATGTTGTTCCATGGGCCATTCATTCTGTCGGAGTGGACTCATCTTGCATGGTGCCAAAGACGAAGGGAGCTTCGGGGCACATGCACCTTATCTCGGAGGAGCATTTGATGGAGGAACTAAGACGACTCAATTTGCAGAGGCGAAGTTGGGTTCAGAAGGCCTTAGCACGGGGCAAGAGGACGCAGAGGCGGGTACTCTTGAAGAATATGCCACAGTGTTGCCATTCAAGTTGCTAGGCAGGAAGCGGTGCGCAGCGGAGATTGTGCTGGTAGGTGCAGAGGCCCAGGATCCAGACAATGGTGCACAAATTACAGTGAAGTCGGTGGACTTCGGGAGCGCTACTAGGCGACGGACTGTCCTAGAGCGGTGCTTCATCTAGGTGTAACCCAAGAGTGGGTGGATGAAGGTCGATTGCCAAAGGAGCGAACAAAATCGAAGGTGGACTGCGATGTATTGGCAGAGGCCACACATGGAGGGTTCACAATTCGAGTTTATTCCACAAGGATCAGAATGCAATGGAGATGTCACTAGGAGGCGACATGGTGCAGCGGATCGTGGTGGAACAGTTCGTGGCAATGCGATACACAAAACCTCACCCCGTGAGGGACTAGATCATATGGAGGTATGATCGGGAGCTACTGGAAGCTCCACTTCGGTGAACAACACGACGGCAAGAAGGGCTATGGATTCAAGGAGTGGAGGCCATAGTACCGCAGAGGCGGGTCTTCCGTGCGTGCATCGAATCTTGCATCGGATGAAAACCTTGGTCATCAGCATATGGGGGCTGTGTTCCACCAAGGGAAAAGTTCGAATGCAAGTGCCAGTGAGTCCCATGGGAGGGACTTGATCATGCAGAGGTATGATCGAAGCAGTTGGAGAGTTGGACTACTCCAGAGCTCATATTCGCTTAAGGGAGCCCGACAAGTCAGAGGACAAGGTCGAGTAGGCGAACGTTGCGACCAAGGAAGCTAAGGAGAACAGAATCGGTGCAAACTCTGTATCATGATGGCAGAGGCCATGCATGGGAGTTGCAGTCTGTCTTTCCATCGACCAAAGGGAGCTGCTTGCAGAACACAGAGGTGTTGAAGCAGGAGGTCGAAAGGGGCGAGGAAGCGACGACGAGTACAGAGGGACTTAGCTACCCAAAATCAAGCATCAGTTAGAATGGAGGTGGACTCAGAGGAGTGCCACGGAGACATATCTACTGATCGTGAAGAAAAGGGATACAGATGCGAGGCGACAGATAGTAGGGCCATGGGCATGGCAGCGCCATGGTATCGCAGAGGCGGGACTTCCGTGAAAGTCATCGATCCCTTGCTCTCATGGAGGGAGAGCGCTTGGTCGTGAAAGGGGCCGAGGAGGTGGAGCATGCAGAGGTAATCTCCAAGTACCAAGACAAGGCTGAAGGGTAGAGGCCAAGAAACTTCGTAAGACCGGTGTCAATAAGTTTCTCATCAAGATAGCCGTAAGTGAAGGACTTCGGGTCATACAAGAGTGCACGACCAGGGAACGAAGCAGGCAGTACGCGGTGCTGTACCTTTGCTACTCAGTGGAGTACGCGGCAGGGTTGATGGAGAAGACGGTACAATCCCAGAGGCGACCTCATCTATCAGAGAATTACTCCAAGTTGGGGTGAAAACTTCCTGCATTCCAAAAGTTCGATGGCATTGAGAAGGTGAATCACAGTAGCTAACTCAACGCAAGGAGTGCAAACACTTCAAGTGCTTCAGAAGTGTGAGCAAAGAGCAGGCGAAGGCCAGTAACCAGCTCGATGCATGAAGTACAACATCGAGGAGGCGGGCGAAGTCAAGTAACCTTTGCCTTCTCAACTCTTAAGAGAATGGGCGAAACCGAGTACCCCAATTCTCTTATCTATCCAGTAGAGGAGCTCTGCACAAGTTCAAAGACCCTTCGAAGATAATGGAAGACAATAGTTGTCAAATCCTCACCAACGGTGATCAGTGCTACTGAGAGTAGATTTTCCACTTCATTTCCCAACGAAATGCCAATCGAAAGCGGAAGTGATGCGAACCTACTTGGATGTGACAACTAACTGAAAGAAGAGTCAACGAGCAGATTTTGTGGAGGAAGGACCCAAAACTTCAGAAGTTTGCGAAGCGATGCTCGTTAAAGCTCCAACAAGCATCCACCCAGTTCAAGCAGCATGTAGAATTTTTTAGAGACTGGCGCAGTAAGGATGGTCTTTTCCTTCATTTGGTGGATCCGTAGGAATCAACGAGGATCAACACAACTTAGCCAACCCCACACCAGAGTCAGAGTCATTGGCGAGTTGAAGCAGCATGACGGATCAAAGGTTCGACTACTCAAAAACAGCAGTGGAGAGCAGTTGGGAGCCAGGAGGCGCATTGCAGCTGGAGCGGAAGATTGAAGACTCAGCAAAGGCGAAGAGTTGCAGTGTTCACAAAGGCTTCGTCGAGGACGTCGAAGGGATAAGTGGGGGAGAATGTCACGGACAAACTTCTAAACGAGATGTTGGATGTAATGCTTATGTGTGTCCGTGTCTTTTGGCATGTTCATGCCTTGTACAGCATATAGAGGGCCGGCCGAAGGCTTCAAAGTCTCATTTGAGTTAGGTTGGTGGCCTCTTTAGGCTTGTAAATAAAGGTTGTGTCATGTGGACACGTGCGAGAGCTTTTCGGTCTGTAATGGACCATTTTACCCTTTGTTGTGCAACTGTTCGGAGCTTGTAAAGTCTGTTTGTAATTTGCATTGTCTATGAAGTGTTTTTCAGAGATGTTTGCTTGTGGATCCCGATTGAGGCGTTCTCTCTAACCCGTTCCCTCTTTTGTTGGTCCTAAGGGACAATGGGAGGCTTCGGGGAGGCTGACCTTTGCGGACGGACGCGCGAGGGTGCCGCACGACTTAGGCAAATCCAGCTAAGTCCGTGACATCTCGGTACTTCTCCTTCTCCTCCTCCTCCTCCACCTCCTCCTCTCCTTGGTACCGCAGTATATACAAGCGTATTGTGTGTCAATATGCTAATATGGACAGGACCCATACTGGTCTGGCCATGTACTGGCACAGATCCAGTACTGGAAACTTAAAACTTGGGTTATAGTTACTTGATATTACTCTAGTGCTTGACACTTGCCATTTGATATTACTACCATCATAGTAAGTGTACATTGCATGGGAACAATGATACCCCAGTGATGTCTATTTCTTACTGATCATTTGATGTTTTACAAGACAAGGCATATGTCCCAAGGGATGCATTCACTCAATTCTGCCACCTTACTTTATGTGATGCACCACAGCACCAGAATGTGCATTCTACGTTGTATTTTTACACTTCATCACTGTCTAGCACTACACTAAATTCCAATGGTATTCTTCATAGTTCATAAATAGCCATTAGTAGAATACCATATTTAGCACCTTAGTTTAGCAGTTCATATTTTATGCTTGGCTAAAGATTTCAAAACTTAGTTTTTCTTAGGGTTTATATTTCTCAAGGTGGCTTTGGTATAGCTGGCTTAGGAGTTAGGCTTGGTTCAAAATTCAAAAGTTGCCCAGATGAAATTCTGCAATATGATGAAACCTGTCATTTACCTCCAAATTCTCATCAAAGTCTATCATGAAGCCTAGCAAAGTCATGGTCAGTTTCCATGCTTATTCTCGGATTACTTTCCTTATATATCAACAACTTTTACAAAATTAATGCGGCTTGTTACAGATGAGAACTAACATCGTATCTTGCAGTCAGAAATCAAGTACGGAACACTAGTTTCTACACAATTGGTTTTTTTTTCTAAATTACAAATAGAAGGTTTTATCACAGACTAGGATGTTCGACAACAATATAGAGCAGCAATTGTATTTTTATTGATGTATCCATGATTTTACATATCAAAAGTTCCCAAGCTCGCTTGTACCAGTAAACACATCTATCATCTCTGTAACACATGTTCATATCCAGATAACAAGGAACAAAAACTAGCTACACAGAATCAGCCAGAGATGGAGCCATTAGCTCGTAACACATCTTGTGATTAATTTATGTAGTTACTAGATTGTGTCTACTTAGCATCTCAAAGATTTATTAGTTGAAGAAGCGAAGGCAGAAACAGGTAGTAAATAAAATACTTCGTAAGGAAGATATATGTAGCATGCTGCCAGCTTTTAGAATCAATAGAAAGCAAGCAACAATTGAATTGCATGTTTCTTATCCTACATAAATTCTCTAGTCTAACCATTTATTCAAGGTAGCAAAAGATTAACATTAACGCTCTAGGTGAATGCATGATTGCACTTTCAATGAGGATCCCTCATTACAGTATTTCAATCTTAAATCCATGAACTCGGATATCTTCAGTTTGCCAATATTATTCAAGGGTGTAAGGTCCATGTCCTCTGCAAAGAACAGTTCAATTATCATGTCTTGCCAGGATCGTTGAGTTTTAAATGGTGAGATCAGCAGTTTTAGTGGATTTCATCTCCATTTTGGGTATGAATCATGACTAGTACCAATTATAAGTGGGTCTCGAATGTTTAGTGAAAATTCACATAAATATGTAAGTATCAGCTGTTTAGCATCTGATGAACATCAGCTGCTTTACACTAACAACAGCATGAAACAACATCAGCAGCTGCACATGGGTGAGCGCTCCAACATCAGCCAAGCAACATAAGACTTCTACCAACCCAATAGCTAAAGGGTGACTTCCCTTGCAACAAGTCAATTTACCCCATCACAAAACCCTATTTGTGCAGATATCCTCTGATACCATCCAGTTTACACTTATCATACCTGGCTAGACCTAATGCGGCGCTCATCAAATCATTTACTCAGACCATTAATCTATTCTTTGTCTTTTTTCGTGAACAATGTTCAGAATAGGTGGCACTATTAAACTTACTGTGCATTGAGTTCCTACTTATTAGTAATCCATCTCAACTTCCTGCCATACCTTAATCGCTTGACCCCCATCAAGAAGCACTACGCGCCTTAAATTTACTCAAAGACCTTAACAATCTGCATTCCTTCAAACTGTCCAAGGGCAACATCACAACAATCGACCAGCTTCATTACAACCCCACCAAAATCTCAACGAGTCCGATCTTCGAGAACCCCGGATCAGCAACACCATCACTCAAACATCAAGAAAGAGGAAAATCCCATAACAAAATTAACCATAAAAATGGGACCAAGGAGGGACCTTTTCATCGCAGGGCCGGCACAGGGCAGCCTCGTCGGCGGCACAGAACAGGACAGCCGGAGCGCTCTCGCAGACGTCGCAGATAGTTCGCATCTTCCCCTCCCTCTCATCTCCCTCCCACCACTCCCCTTCACGCATCCATCCCCTCCTCCGCCTCCTTCGCTGCCGCCCTAGATCCTCGGAGAAAGCGATGAGGAGGACGAGCGGATCCGCAGGCGGCGGGCTGGTGTCGATGGCCGTCCGAGGTGTTGCTGTTGCTGCGGCGGCGGAGTAGTATTCAAGCCTTTATTTTGGTGGACTTCCAGCTTCCTTGGCCAAGTTGCGAACATGTCCCTCAGAAGCCATATATCACGTGCTCATCCCTATCAATCCGAAACATCTTTACATCCTCTACACCTTAATATTTCTACAAAAACCCTTATACAAGGATGTATATGTAAGCTTTATCCGTTGGATTCTTACATATAGATCCCTTATAAGCGTGTAATGCTGGAATGCGAGTAGCGAAGTGACATATTTTAGAATTATAAGGACTATAATACGATAACTCTAGTTTGAGTGGGCTCGGTGGCTTGGAGGACACGTGGCGAGCATTGGAGGCGGCTGCGATGGCAGGATGGCGATCAACCACAAGTTGGAGAGAGAACAAGTGAAAACCAAAAAGAAACACTTGAACGCGCAATCCACACGCTTTTAACTTCGACTCACCGGTCCCACAATTTCTGTCCAATAACAGAGGGGTGGTGGAAGCATTACTGACGTGTGTGGGGCGCAAAAATGTTGCGTGGTTGTGGTTCGAGGAGCAATCTTCCTTCTTAAGACTTGGAGACGCGTCGAGACGTGGACACGTGCAATTCAGTTTGGCTGTCCGCTGCGAGCAACGTCACGAGCAACGTCACGTGCCCGAGTGAGTCAAGGGGATTACTCCCAGTCGTCGGATGTCGTAAGGGCCCCACCACGAAGCAATAAATATTCCTTCGACCTTGGCTTTGGTTTCGGTGCGTATCAGCGCACATAAACAAATTAGTTTGATCATGTTGTATGGACGGCTGAGATGAAGGAACGGAGTTGACGGGTGGTGCAAGATCTTGATCGGCCGCGAGATTTGAAGCATGTGGGCCCGAAGAACCAACGGTGCTTCATCCAATGGTGCGGAGAGTTCATGCAGTCAGTTGTCGGCATATGGGGGTGGAAATGTCACGTGAGAACGGAAAACGTACGCAGCTTCCAAGAAGGTCTGCCTTCACCACCCCTCCCCTTCGTGCGACTTCCTCGATTATATATCCGGCGCCCCGTAGCCCGCATCTCCCTACCTTAGCAAGTCGCCTCCACCCGAACTAGTGTTAGATCTTATCCACTGCTCGGCGATCATGGATGGGCTCCTCCTGGTTGATGCGGGGGCGCGTCCGCGAGACGACGCACAAGGCCGGAACGTCGTCAGCCAGGTTGTTTTCCTCGTCATGGTGTTCTGCCTGTGCGACCTTTACTATTCCATTGAGAACAGCCCTGCGCCGGGGGAAGAGGCCGCCTTCGTGATGCACATCTTCACGGTCTACGTGATGTGGCTGCTCGCGCTGGTCCTCACGCTGCTGCTGGTGATGCCCCTCCCAGGCCACCGCTGATGGTGACGGTGGCTGCGCAGGTGGCGAAGGGCGTCTTGTTATTGTAGTATGATCTCCCTCTTTTCGGATTCCCAAGGAGAACTGTGAGTTGTTTGTTTAGCGGGATTTACCTTGCTTATTTTCTGTACTGAAAACAGATGCATAGTGAAGAAAATAAAGAGATTTCTACCCTGTGTTTACAAAGGTTTCTGGATTGTCCCCATCTGCAAGCTGAACTTTTCTTTTGTTTCTGAAGTGCTTCTTGGGAATTCACCCCAACGAGGTTTTACCAGCTTATCCGACACTGGTGTAAAAGGAGGAGGAGAGAGACTTGTTTGCACAAAATCCACATAAGTTTCCTCTCTAGTAGACCCACCTACTTTGATGATTTGCTAGTACAAGCATAAAAAAACTAAGATCTGTTGTCGAATAGCCGACAAAAGAGGAATATAATGGGATGACAGGAAAAGAGAGGCAAGAGGATAAGAACCAGATAAATGTCAGCCTTTGTGGTACAGAAATATTAGACGATACGAACTCCTTTTGGCCTTTTCTCATCTTTTCAAACCTCTTGACACATATCCAAACTATTACCGTATGTCGAGACTAAGTCCAAGGTTGTGCAAATCACAAGTGACTGGGCATGTTTCGGCATACACGACAGCACGGCCAACTAGTCCCCATCACCTTAGCCTCCTCTCCATACTCGGGCTGGGATTGTCGGGTATGACCCCACCCGAGTAAACCGGTTCGGTGCCATCAAGATCAAAGCCGACCCCGAGAAATTGGGACGACGCCGTCAAGTATAAAAGCTAATCCCAGAAACTCAAGACGATGCTATCAAGTACAAAGCCAACCTTGGGAACTTGGGATGGCACCGTCAAGTACAAAGCCGATCTCGGGAACTTGGGACGACGTCGCCAAATACAAAACCGCCCCGATACAAGAATTGATCGCACAAAAGGTACGAGCTAGTCGCTTGTAGAGGTTGATAGTCATTAGACAAACCCTGTACGATTAACCCTCGGGCGCAGGTATAAGAGCCAACTCCCTACCTGTGCCAAGGGGGAGGTTGCTTCCCGAAAAAACGAACAACTAGGGAAAGGACTTTGAGTGAGATCCAACTCCACTAACTTGATCTTCGAAGGGGTCGGGTCGGGAAAACATTCCCCTGGCTTCGACCTATATGCAGGACCCGACGACAAGGAAGCAGACGACGAATTGCTCTGCCCGACCCGACCTAACGACCTATCACAGACTTAGCTGGTTTTGCCTAAGTCGTGCGGCACCCTTGCATGTCCGTCCGTAAAGTTCAGCCTCCTCAAAACCTCATATGGTCCCTTAGGACCTACAAAAGAGAAAACAGGTTAGAAAAAATGCCTCACTCGGGATCAACAAGCAATCATTTCAAGAACACTTCATAACCAATGCAAATTACAAATAGACTTTACAAGCTCTCAACGGTCGCACAACAAAGGATTCAAAATGGTCCACTACAAACCAAAATCTCTTACAAGTATTCACATGACACAACCTTTATTTACAATCCTAAAATGGCTATCAAACCCAACTAAAATGAGATTGTTAAGCCTTCGACCGTCCCTCTATATGCTGTGCAAAGCATGAATAAACCAAAAGATACGGACATACATAAACATTACACTGAACACTCTGTTTACAATTTTGTTTGTGACATTCTCCCCCACTTATTCCTTTGACGTCTTCGTCGAAGCCTTTGTTGATGCTGTAACTCCTTGCCTTTGTCGAGTTTTCAATCTTCTACTCCAACTGTAATGCACCTCTTGGCTCCCATCTACTCTCCACCACTATTGTTGAGTAGTCGAACTTTTGATCCGCCATGCTGCTTTAACTCGCCTGTGACTCTGACTCTAGTGTG
Organism: Musa acuminata AAA Group; assembly: GCF_036884655.1. Lineage (NCBI taxonomy): Eukaryota > Viridiplantae > Streptophyta > Magnoliopsida > Zingiberales > Musaceae > Musa > Musa acuminata. The sequence goes on from NC_088336.1 coordinate 20,090,678, forward strand.
AGGTTGGTTGAGTTGTGTTGATCCTTGTTGGTTCCTACGGATCTTTCAGTTGAAGAAAAAGACCATCCTTAATATGTGCTAGTCTCTCAAATGCCTCATGCCGCTTGAACTGGGTTGATGCTTATTGGAGCTTTAATGAGCATTGTCTTGTAAACTTTTGAAGTTTTTGGGTCCTTCCTCCACAAAATTTGCCATCGACTCTTCTTTCACTTAGTTGTCACTTTCAAGTAGGTTCGTATCACTTCCGCTTTCGATTAGTATTTCATTGGGAAATGAAGCAGACGATCTACTCTCAGTAGCACTGATCACCGTTAGTGAGTATTAAACAACTACTATCTTCCATTCGATTTCTTCAAAGGGTCTTTGAATATGTGCAGAGCTCCTCTGCTGGATAGATAGGATAATTAGGGTACTTGGTTTCGCCCATTCTCTTAAGAGTTGAGAAGATAAAGGTTACTTGACTTCGCCCGCCTCCTTGAGGGTTGTACTCCATATATCGAGCTAGTTACTGGTCTTCGCCTGCTCTTTACTCACACTTCTGAAGCACTTGAAGTGTTTGCACTCCTTGCGTTGAGTTAGTTACTGTGATTCATCTTCTCAATGCCATCGAACTTTTGGAATGCATGAAGTTTTCACCTTAACTTGGAGTAAGTCTCTAATAGTTTTGGTCACCTTTGGGATTATACCGTCTTCTCCATCAACCCTGCCGCCTACTCCATTGAGTAGCAAAGGTATAACACCACGTACTGCCTGCTTTGTTCTTTGGTCGTGCACTCTTTACATCGACCCGAAGTCCTTCACTTTCGGCTATCTTAATAAGAAGCTCGTTGACACTAGTCTTATGAAGTTCCCTAGCCTCTGCCCTTCAGCCTTGTCTTGGTACTTGGAGTTTGCCTCTACATTCTCTACCTCCTCGGACCCTTTCACGACCAAGCACTCTCCCCCTATGAGAGCAAGGGATCAATAACTTCACGGAAGTCCCACCTCTGTGGTACCATGGCGCTACCATGCCCATGGCCCTACTATCCGTCGTCTCGCATCTGCATCCCTTTCTTTACGATCAGTAGATCTACCTCTATGGTACTATGGCACTCCTCCGAGTCCACCTCCATTCTAACCAATGCTTGGTTTTGGGTAGCTAAGTCTCTCTGGACTCATCATCGCTTACTCGCCCCTTTCGACCCCTTGCTCCAATACATTTGTATTCTCCGAGCAGTTCCCCTTGGTCAATGGAAAGACAGACTACAACTCTCGCGCATGACCTCCGCCATCCTATTGCAGGGTTCGCACTGATTATGTTCTCCTTAGCTTCATTGGTAACAACGTTCGCTTACTCGGTCTTGTGCTCTAACTTGCTGAGCTTCCTTAAGTAAATATGAGCTCTAGAGTAGTCCAACTCTCTAGCCGCTCCGATCATACCTCTGTATGATCAAGTCCCCCCATGAGACTCACTAGTACTTGCATTCGAACTTTTCCCTTGGTGGTACATAGCCCCCATATGTTGATGACCAAGGTTTTCATTTGATATAATATTCGATGCACGCACAGAAGACCCACCTCTACGATACCTTGGCATTCACTCCTTGAATTCATAGCCTTTCTTACCATCATGTTGTTCACCGAAGTGGAGCTCCTAGTAGCTCTCGTTCATAACTCCGTATGACATAGTCCTTCACGGGACTATATTCGTGTATATCACATTGCCATGAACTGTTCCACCACGATCCGCTACACCATGTCGCCTCCCGGTGACATCTCCATTGTATTTTGATCCTTGTTGTCACGACCTTAGCTAGAATTGCCTAAGGCGTGAGGCACCCTTGCGGCCAAGACGCGAACTTAGCTTGCGTTGCCTAAGTCGCGAGGCACCCTTGCGGCAAATACGCGAACTTAGCTTACGTTGCCTAAGTCGTGCTTCGCCCTTGCGATATTGCTTTGCAAAGATCAGCCCACTTGCAACCTCTCGCAGGTCCAGAAGGACCTGTAAAAGAGAAAGTTGATTAGTTCGAAAGAACGAGCGACTGACAAGTCCCGACATCTCGTGAAAAGGGGAAGCTTTACAAGCAATTCAGCGAGCACCTTGCGTGTATAAGAGAAAAGAGGGAGAGGGGGAAAACAAGGACTTTAGAGGGTTGAACGAACAGCTGTAAGTCCACAAACAGCTGCTCACCAGGTGTCGGGTGCGACAACAAGTTCCCGTCAATGTAACGTGCGAACTTGTGAAAGGTTGTTCAACGCCCGACACTATATCGAAGCCCCATCCAGCCCTGTGCCACCTAGGGGGTTCCAAGGGGCTGAGATGGTTGATGTTTTGTGAGCAGAGGAGGATTGCAGAAAATAGCCCATGGTACACGAAAACGAAGCTGTTTTGGGCTGTTTTGGGGCTGTTTTGCTCGATTCGGTGAGCGGTCGCTTTGTAACGCTGCAACTTATTCAAACTTATATTTTTACAACCAAAATGACTCAAAACCAAGACAAAACATGCTGCCAAGCAGCTATACATGTAGATGAGAGCGACAAACGGTTCGTTGAACGGAGTTGTTACGGGTGCGCAACGACCGTTCGTGACATTCTCCCCCACTTAAACCATCGATGCCCTCATCGATGCTTGTTGATAGTTGTTGATGATTGCTTCTTCATGTCGTAAGGCGTCTTCAGGCTCCCAACTGGCTTCTGTTCGGGGAAGCTTTCGCCACTTCACCAAGTACTCTGTCTGCTCGGCTCCATTGGGTAGTTTTATCTTGCGGTCCGCCAGAATGGTTTCAACTCGCTTCTCGTAGGAGGCTGTGGTGGGAGGTAGCCAAGTTGGAACATTTCGGGAAGCATCTTGCAGATCCGAGTGGTAGGCTTTTAGGTTGCTGGCGTGAAGAATGTTGTGAATTTTGAACCACGCCGGCAGTTGAAACTTATAGGAGACGTTGCCTATCCTGCTGATAATTGGGAAGGGCCCTTCATACTTGCGCACCAATCCTTTGTAGACCTTGTTCCTAAAGAATTGGAGTGATGCTGATTGGAGCTTTACCAACACCAAATTGCCGACCTTGAACTCTTGCGGTCGCCTTCCCAAGTCTGCCCACTTCTTTATCCTTTTTATCGCCTTCTCCAAGTAAGCCCGCGCAATATCTGCATTTCGGTGCCACTCTTTTGCGAAGTGGTAGGCTGACGGACTACTCCCAGTATACCCAATTGCCATGGTATGAGGAGTTGACGGTTGTTGTCCTGTAATTATCTCGAAGGGGCTCTTGTTGGACGTAGAGCTCCGTTGCAAGTTGTATGAGAATTGGGCAATGTCCAACATCTTCACCCAATCTCGTTGGTTGGCACTCACATAATGCCGAAAATATTGCTCCAGGAGAGAGTTTATCCTCTCGGTTTGGCTATCCGTCTAGGAGTGGAGGCTTGTGGAGAAGTATAACTTGGATCCCAACAATTTGAATAGCTCGGTCCAGAATCATCCTAGGAACCGAGCATCTCAATCACTGATGATATTGTGCGGGACTCCCCAATACTTCACCACATCCTTCATCATCAGCTTGGCTACCTCCTCTACTGAATAGTGTAGGGAAGCAGCAATGAAAGTTACATACTTTGAAAATCGATCGACTACCACAAGTATCGATCCGAGTCTCCCTACTAGTGGCAAACTTGATATGAAGTCCAAGGAAATGCTCTCCCACGGCTTTTCTGGTATGGGCAACGGCTCCAAAAGTCCCATCGGCTTCCGCTGCTCCACCTTGTCTTGTTGGCAAGTGAGGCATGTTCGAACATATTCCTCCACATCAGTCCTCATCTTCATGAAGTAGAAAGCCCTCTCCACGAGAGCCAACGTCCGGTGAATACTTGGGTGTCCAGCCCAAAGGGAATCGTGACACTCTCTTAAGAGTTCATGCCTCAAATTATCCACTCGAGGAACATAAACCCTATTCCCTTTTGTGTAAACGAGTCCCGCTTGGACCCAAAATCGTTGTGCCTTGCCTTCTTTGATGAGCTGCATCAGGGTAACTGCCTGAGGATCACTATACAGTCCATTCCTAATCCTAGAAAGGAAGTTAGAGTGCAACTGACTTGCTTGGCCTTTGCCCTTTAATTGCACGACATTCACATGCTCCACTTTTCGACTCAATGCGTCGGCCACGACGTTTGCCTTTCGAGGCTTGTACTCCATTGTCATATCAAATTCAGCCAGGAAGTCCTGCCATCGTGCTTGCTTTGGGGAAAGTTTCTTCTGAGTTTGGAAATAGCTCAGAGCGATGTTGTTTGTCCTCAATACAAATTGCGATCCGAGAAGGTAGTGTCGCCAAACTCGTAGACAATGGATCACCGCAATCATCTCCTTCTCGTGCACTGGATACCGCCGCTCGGTCTCGTTGAGCTTGCGGCTCTCGTAGGCCATCGGATGACCCTCCTGCATGAGTACTCCCCCAATAGTGAAGTTTGAAGCATCTGTATGGACTTTAAAGGGCTCCCCATAGTCCGACAATTTGAGCACCGGTTCTTCCAAAACAGCAACCTTCAAATCTTGGAATGCATTTTCACATTTATCAAACCACCTCCAAGACTGCTCCTTCTTCAACAACTCTGTCAGTGGAGTTGCACGCTTCGAATACCCCGCTATGAAGTGTCGACAGTAGTTGACGAAACAAAGGAAGGATCTCAACTCTGGCACCTTCTTCGGAGTTCGCCATTCCGCAACCGCTTGTACCTTCGATTTGTCCATCCGAATGGAGCCATCCCCGATTCGATGCCCCAAGAATAAGATCTCCGTTTAGGCAAAGTAGCATTTCTCCCTTCTCACAGACAAAGTGTTCTCCCCGAGAACCTTGAAAATTGTCCGAAGGTGCTTAACATGCTCCTCAAGCGTTTGACTATAGACGACGACATCGTCTAAGTAGACGACCACGAACTTATCTAAATACTCCTTGAATAGCTTGTTCATGAGAGTGCAGAATATGGCCAGAGCGTTGGTTAAGCCAAAAGGCATCACCAAGAACTCACACACTCCATACCTGGTCACACAAGCAGTCTTCGCTTCGTCGCCTTCAGCAATGCACACCTACCAATACCCCGACCGAAGGTCAAGTTTTGAGAAATACTTGGCTTTGCCCAACTAGTCGAATAAGTCCGCGATGAGCAGGATGGGATACTTATTCTTCACTGTCACTTTGTTGAGGGCTCGGTAATCGATGCATAGTCGGAGGCTCCCATCTTGTTTCTTCTGGAAGAGAACTGGAGCTTCGAATGGTGCTTTAGAGCTGCGGATGAGACCACCGCTTAGCAGTTCACCTAACTGCTTTATGAGTTCAGCCAACTCTGGTGGGGGCATGCGGTAGGGTGGTCTCGCTAGAGGCTTCACTCCTGGCTCCAGCTCGATGTTATGATCCACGCCTCTGTGTGGTGGAAGAGTCTTCGGCAACTCGGGTGGCATAACATCAGTGAACTCTTTCAGGACGTTCGCCACCACAGCAGGTTCTTGAATAGCCTTCTCGTCAAGTGGCTCTAGCTTCATAGCAGCCACAAAGGTTAATTCACCTTTTCACACCCCTTTCTTCAGTTGCAATACCGATATATGTTGGGGTTCCTTGGTTCCTCTCCGAGAGATGGGAACCACGCAGGGGTTGTCACCACCCATTATACACAAGGAGTTTAGGAACGACATAGGCACCAACTTCACCGCGTGCATGAACTCCATTCTAAGAATCACTTGGAAGTCGTCCAGTGGCACCGCCATCATGTTGGTGTTCCCGCTCCATGTCTCAATCTTGCTGGGAACTCCCTTCGCCAACTCAGAGATTTGCCTGGCCTTCGAGTGCTAGTCATATGTGCCCAGCAAGCCAATCACGTGAGTGATGGCACGTGTGACTTGATACATAATCTTTTTGCTTATTATATTTTGGCGTATATCACTTTATAACAATTGCATATGTGCATATATATATTGTGATGTCCTTGGATTTGTGCAATGGGAATCGGATCGTGATGAGATCACGATAATGAGATCGATTCACCTTTAAACACACATCCTAAATAATCCCGGTCATAGGTTACTCGAGAGGGACATCGTGATAACCGGATAAACTGGTGTGCTGTATACCCGTCCAAATGATGGATGCAGCTGGTCTTAAAGCTGCTCGTGTAGGGACACAAGGGATACAGTACAGGTGCTCATTGGAGAATGAGTTCACTGATTGATCCGCTTACGGAATGCTGGATGGTTGATGATGCCTTATTGTCAGACAGCGATTCCGTAGTCCTAGTGGTGTATCTGATCCTTAGACTTGAGACACCAAGGATGTCCTGTATGAGTGCTCCACTCTTTGATACCAGACTTATAGGTTTGGCTGTCCCCAGATCTAGTACAGCTGGTCATTGGGAGTGGTAGTCGACCTTACGAGGGCTATTGAGTGTCAATAGAGGATCATCCACTCTCGGCGTCATGAGAGGAATATCCTATGTGTTCTTGCTCAGACAAATCCCTGGCCAGGGTCATTCGGGTTGAGAGAGAAAGAGTTCTCCGGGAGAATCCGATTAGAGCGAGACTCGAGTAGAAACCGTATGGGTCTGACAACACCATGCTCGATATACGGTCTCTGGGATATTAGATAGATGAGGGACTGTAGGTACATGGTAACTGAGGACAGACAGGTCCAATGGATTGGATTCCCCTGTATCGTCTAGGGACTACGGCGTAGTGGCCTAGTACGTCCGTAGTCGATGAGTCGAGTGAATTATTACAGAGATAATAATTCACTGAGTTAGAAGGAGTTCTGGTAGGTATGACTCACGGCCAGCTCGATATTGGGCCTAGAGGGTCACACACATATGGTAGGCATTGCGATGAGTAGAGGTTCGGATATGAGATATCCGACGGAGCCCTTGTCTTATTGGATGCAGATCCAATACCCACTAGGGAAGGACCCATTAGGGTTTGACACGGGATCTCTATAAATAGGAGGGATTCACAGCCTCATAGGCTAGAGTCTTTGCTTGCCTTTCCTATTCTCCTCTCCCTCTCCACCTCAGATAAGGCCTGGAGATTTGAGGAGCGTCGTCGCAACCCTGCTGTGTGGATCACCGCTAGAGAGGAGGACGCTTGACCTCCTTCACCCTCTCCTAAGGATCTGCAAGGAAACAGGGATATACGATCTCCCTAGGTAATACAATCTTTATACGCAATTTTATGTTTTGCGGATTTTTGCGCACCAATCTTCGCACGACGATGAACATCTTTTTGGGAATCGGGGATTTTTTGTTTTCTTATTCTTCCGCTGCGCATATAATGTCGCCCCCCAATGATTTCCCAACATCGAGTTCACCGCCTTCATTTGACTTGGGCTCTTCTCCAAGATCAACCCAAGTCACTTTGCTTCTCGATCGGCTATGAAGTTGTGGGTAGCACCTATGTCCACCATTGCATGGGTTGTTTGGTCATTTAGCTTGATGCCTACGTACATCAGCTCACCACTTCCTGCTTTTTGTAGCTTTGTCTTCGTGTTCTCCCCCACTTGACCCCGTATGACATTCAACAAACATATTGCTCCCATCCGGGGTCCTTGCGACTCCTCGTCGTCGCTGCTGGATTCAGAACTGCTCAAACTAAAAGCAACAGCTTTGCCCTTGTCCGACCGAAGGGGGTGGATGGAAGCTGTTAAAGCATTGAGTGCCTATTTTTGTGGGCACTCTCTCACCATGTGCGGCCCTCCGCACAAGAAGCATCCGCCAGGTTTCGAGGCCTTGCCCTTCGGGCTTAGCCCTTTGTGGGAACTCTTTTTCTTTTGTTCGCCCCTGAGCTCTTTCCCTCGAGAATACTTTGGAGGGCAATTGCCTGAAGATTGTTTCCTTCTTCCCGGGTCTTCAGAGGAAACAAAGTCGATGAGCCTTTCTACAGCAGCAATTGCCCCGACCACATCGGTGACATTCCTTCGATTTAGTTCTTGTTGAGCCCATGGCTTCAAACCATCGAGGAAGTTGAATAGCTTGTACTTCTCATACTCATCCTGTATATCCAGCATTAGTGCAGAAAATTATTTCACGTAGTCTCAGATGGAAGTATTTTGGCGGAGTTGTCTCAACTTCCTTCTTGCGATGAACTCAGTGTTCTCTGGTAGGAACTGAGTTCTCAACTCCCGCTTCAAGTCCTCCCATGTGTCAACTCGACACTGACCTTGTTGGATCTCCTCCCAACGGGTTCTCCACCAAAGTTTTACATCTCCGTTCAGATACATTGTTGCTATAGAAACTTTGGTATCTTCAGAATCGGGCCTCGTAGCTCGAAAGTATTGTTCTATGTCGAACAGAAAATTTTCGAGCTCTTTGGCATCTCTGGCCCCTCCATAACTATGAGGCTAGGGTGTCCTAAAGTTTTGTGGTGGTGCAACGCGGGTGTTGCTTCCTCCTGTATTTAGTGCTCTTGTGAGCATGGCCACCGTTGAAGTGAGTTCCACCACAACTTCCTGTAGGTGTTGCACGGAGTCTTTGGTGTCGTCTGACAGTCGGTCGACTAGGGCCTCGATCTTATCGATCCTGGACTCTGCTTCCTCTTGCGAGCTCTTTACCCCAACAAGCCTTTGTTGGCCATGGTAGAGTTCCTCCAAGCTCGCTTCAAGAACATCCAAGTGGGTTTCTGCCGTTGAGAGTCTCTTCTTGTGACTCTTCTTCCCAGTTGGTGCTCCAGATTGCGCCTCCTCCACTCGCGGAGAGTAGCCAACTTCTCGCTCATCATGTTCACTATCGTGCTCCTCTTGAGCGGCTCCAACAACATGAGAGCGAGTGTGCACATGAAGCCCACCTGCGGCTGCTTAGGGCAAGGATCCGGCTTGCCCCGTCTTGCTTGATTCGCCACGATGCTTTGCCATGACAAAGTTGCGAAGTTCCTTCGTTGCTCGCTCGAAGAGCTTGCCCGCTCTGATACCACAATGTCATGACCTTAGCTGGAATTGCCTAAGGCGTGAGGCACCCTTGCGGCCAAGACGTGAACTTAGCTTGTGTTGCCTAAGTCGCGCTTTGCCCTTGCAATATTGCTCCGCAAAGATCAGCCCACTTGCAACCTCTTGCAAGTCCCGAAGGACCTGTAAAAGAGAAAGTTGATTAGTTCGAAAGAACGAGCGACGGACAAGTCCCGACGTCTCACAAAAAGGGGAAGCTTTACAAGCAATTTAGCGAGCACCTTGCGTGCACAAGAGAAAAGAGGGAGAGGGGGAAAACAAGGACTTTAGAGGGTTGAACGAACAGCTGCAAGTCCACAAACAACTGCTCACCGGGTGCCGAGCGTGACAACAAGTTCCCGTCAAGGTAACGTGCAAACTTGCGAAAGGTTGTTCAACGCCCGACACTATACTGAAGCCCCATCCAGCCCTGTGCCACCATGGAGGTTCCATGGGGTTGAGATGACTGACATTTTGTGAGCGGAGACTGACTGCAGAAAATAGCCTGTGGCACACGAAAACGGAGCTATTTTGGGCTGTTTTGGGGCTATTTTGCTCGGTTCGGTGAGCGGTCGCTTTGTAACGCTACAACTTGTTCGAACTTATATTTTTACAACCAAAATGACTCAAAACCAAGACAAAACATGCTCCCAAGCAGCTGTACATGTAGATGAGAGCGACGAATGATTCGTTGAACGGAGTTATTGCGGGTGCGCGATGATCGTTCATGATATTGTGGGATGAACTCGGATTGTGATCCCTCCATGTGTGGCCTCTGCCAACACATCGCAGGGTCTCTTTCACCTTCGATTATGTTTGGTCCTTTTGACAATCGACCTTTGCCTACCCGCTCTCGGGTCACACCTAGACGAAGCACCGCTTTAGGACAGTTCATCACCTAGTAGCTCCCGAAGTCCACTGATTTCGTTGAAATTGGCACACTATTGTTTGGATCCTGGGCCTCTACCCCTATCAGCACAATCTTCACTACGCACCGCTCCCTTCATGGTAACTTGATTAGCAACACTATGGCATATTCTTTAAGAGTACCCGCCTCCGTGTCCTCTTGCCCCATGCCAAAGCCTTCGGAACCCAACTTCGCCTCTGCAAGTTGAGTCGCCTTAGTTCTTCCATAAAATACTTCTCTGAGGTAAGTTGCATGTGCCTTGAAGCTCCCTTCGTCTTTGGCACCATGCAGGATGAGCCTACTCCATCAGAATGAGAGACCCATGGAACGACATGATCTCGCTCTTCCCTCTACAAAAGTTCATGTCCTTGACCTCTGTCCAAGGAAAGCTCTATGCCTCTACTCCATATTCCATCTTCTATGTTGGCTCCCTTCATGTGGCTTGGGTACTTCGCCAAGTTACACCCAATGTGCTCCACTCCTCGATTTGTATTGAGTTGATGATGGTCTTTACATCCACCATTTTACGGGTCAGCCCTTCATCAGTCCGATCTCCACATCGACTCCAAGTGTGCATTCATTTGTGTTGCCTTAGATCGCTCCTCCACTTGATCTCGCAATGCATTATCTCAAGTAAGATCATGCGATGACTCCGTCGCTCGCTCGGTTCGTTGAGTTTTGTGGAGTTGTTTTGAGGTACTCCTCCTCAACATGTGTGGTATGTTGTACATGGTTCTCCCTCTAGAGATTCGGAACTTATCCCTCCTAGATATTTGTCCTGTCAGAGTAACTTCTCTCTTCACTTCCTTCTCTTTGAAATTTTTAGAGACCATCATCCCCTTGGACTACTCCACCTTACTGAACAAACTATGCATTATTCTGCCTCTCGCAAACACACTTGCTAGATTTCGACTCCACGTCAATACAATCCCTGCTGCACCCCTCAAGACCTAGGAACATGTTGAACTTGCTGCATACTTTAGCCTCCTATAGATGTATCCTTCTCATGCTAAAGAGAAAGTTTCAATGCTCCATGGCATCGAGTTTTGATCGCCTTGGGATGGCCACGAACACTTCATTGTTCGCATACAAGTCTTTGCATAAGTACTGAATTCTTCGAGTTAGCAATTCCTCTCGCCTCTATGAGCTTTGCATAACTCTTTTAGTCGCTGAACAACTCATTCCACCTTACATGGTCTCATCCTTTACCAATCGCCTCGCTTGCCTTGAGTATCATCAAGTATGGTTGCCAACGTTAAGCCGTAGCTCAAACTCAGTCATCCTAACCTTTGTGCGCTACACATTCTTCTCAGTTTGCTTGTCCTTGTGGTACCTCTTGCACGAAGGGTTGGCCATTCTTCTGAATGTCAATCTTAGATGCCCGCTCCTCTGAATGACTCATTTTTCCTATATCTTCATGCTCGCTTTCTCCTAAACGGTCGCGCGTGCTGGCTGCCCCCAATGCAGCCCCGCTAGGTCCCCTATGTTTTTATGCCAAGTGTTTATATAAGTGTTTGTCCCGCTCTGATACCATCTATCACGGACTTAGCTAGTTTTGTCTAAGTTGTGCGACACCCTTGCATGTCCGTCCGCAAAGGTCAGCTTCCCTGAAACCTCCTATGGTCCCTTAGGACCTACAAAAGAGAAAACGGGTTAGAGGAAATACCTCACTCGGGATCTATAAGCAATCATTTCAAGAAACACTTCATAACTAATGTAAATTACGAACATACTTCACAAGCTCTGAACGGTCGCACAATAAATGATCCAAAATGGTCCACTACAGATCGAAATCTCTCACAAGTGTCCACATGACATAACCTTTATTTACAAGTCTAAAATGACCACCAAACCTAACTAAAATAGGTTTGTTAAACCTTTGACCGTCCCTCTACATGGTGTGCAAAGTATGAATAAACCAAAAGATACGGACATACATAAGCATTACATCAAACACTCTGTTTACAATTTTGTCTGTGATAGTACGGCACCCTTGCATATCCATCCGCAAAGGTCAGCCTCTCCGAAACCTCTTATGGTCTCTCAAGACTTACAAAAGGGGAAAACGGGTTAGAGAAAACATCTCAGTCGGGATCCACAGGCAATCATTTCAACAAATACTTCATAACCAATACAAATTACAAACAGACTTCACAAGCTCTGAACGATCGCACAACAAAGGATCCAAAATAGTCCACTACAGACCAAAATTTCTCACAAATATTCACATAACACAATCTTTATTTACAAGCCTAAAACGATCACTAAACTCAACTAAAATAAGACTGTTAAATCTTTGATCGTCCCTCTACATGCTGTGCAAAATATGAATAAACCAAAAGGCACGATAATACATAAGCATTACATCGAACATTTTGTTTATAATTTTGTCCGTGTGCTGACTCTCCAATCACAGTGTAAGGTTCACCGACAACAAGGGGCCAGGAAGAAAAGTTTATGAAAAGAAATGATGAGAGCTGCAGAATTACTTACTGTTGTTTCTTCAAGAATGAGATCTGGGAGTCATCTCCATCTATAATGTCATCCACGTAGGTGGAATGGCGTCGATAAGAATTCAACTAAGGAAGGGAAGACTGCAAAGGTCAAGGAAAACATATTCTAGATCGATTGCGTCGTAGAACGATGGTCGGCACTGCCGCTGTCGTCACCTCTTACCATCGGTGGGTGGTGGGTGATAACCCACGACACGCCAAACCTTCCAATAGGCGTGGGCTCCAAACGCAATCTACTGTAGTGGAACGAGGAAGCTGCTGGCTTGGGAGGTATCCTCTCCCGTTACGCGATCCAAGTCAACTGTTAGACCTCACGGCTTCCGAACGGAGAGGTTCTCGATCAAGACCAAGCACGAAAATTAAGGAATCGATTCGTCGACGGTCGGTTGAGATGATATAAAGGGATGGAATCGACGGCTCGCGCGGATTTTGATGGGATGCGGTCGAAAGAACAACGGCATTGTATGGCGATACGTTTCATGCTATATCCAGAGAGTCTGCTGCAATTACCTAAGAGCAAGTTTACGGAAGGAAAGGAAAGCTGTAGAGCTAATGTTGTGAGATAGAAGTGACTGTCTCAGGAATACTTGTTTGGTTGATCATGATGAATTAGTACTAATTGGGGATGAACTAATAATACACTTGTTTTTTACATAAATGTCCTTGTTTCATAGGAGCTGACATGGCTCCTATATATCCAATCTTCTTGACTTACAATGTATGTCCAATCCAACTCTCAATGTTGATGATCTTTGCATGAGTTTTGGCTTGGTTTTGTTTTGCTTTGGAGAATTTTGAGCAGTTTTTAGCTTTAAATAAATTCATATCCCTAACCTCTCTCCCAGTGCCAAGAAGCTGCAACAGTGAAGTAGTATGGAGGATATTTGACCTTGCTAATACATATTTATGCTTGATAATATACCTTCTATCTATTAGCCAGGAATTACCATACTAGCAAGTGCAGATGTCCTCAGGTTCTTGATGAAGACAAAAGAAGGCCTCACAAAAGGTCACCAACATTAAGGAGGATAGAAGTTCTTTCTGGGAGCCACACCCTTAGTGAGGATAGGTTAAATCCTTGCTAGGTTAGCAAGGATATTTTTTGTCATTATTGTATCCTGATGATTCATTATGGTAGGGTAATACAGCTTTTGATCTCTTACTTGAGTGATATTTAACTTTGATCAAGCATTCAAGCTCCAAAGATCCTACTGTATCTACTGAAGACTCTCCCATATACCAACCATGTCACACATTTTATGTCAATTAATTTTCAGTCTCACTCATTCTCTAATTCTAATGTTGACCACAAATTTTTTTTGCTGTAATTTACATGCTAGTATCTAAGATAACAGAAGCTTTACTATCCAATGTTCCATAAGACCAATGCTAGTTAGCAAGATGAACATCAATTTGTTTGTTTTATGGCTATTTGATTCAAGAAAGCAATGTTGGAAGCCTCACCTTGAAGCTTCCAAGATTCTTAGAATGCTGAGTGATGTTGTTGCTGGATCATATCATTAACCAGAAAGCAACAAGAAAAAAAGAGTGAGTTCTTATTACTGAAACATGCAGGTCTTTTGCTGGATTTGCTCAACGACATACATGAAATCATTTTATTAGGATGGTCGGTGTGAGGTTTTGGATAGAAAATGTGATAATATGTCTGTAAGTCATACGTTGTGCAAGGCTTTTCCTTTCTATCACACAGTGGCCCACCTCAAGTCTCTCATAGCCTCTTGCCTGGATTGTCTTCTACCTTTCACTAGCCAAATCATTCGATTCAGAATTGCATCTGATGCTGTGTTGGGTTCAGCCCATAGCTGAGCTTGGACTGGACGTGCGCGGTGTGACAAGTGTGCGAACGGAAACGTGTGTAAAAAGAACCGAGAAAGAGAAGAGAGAAAAAACAAGGTTTTTAAGTTTTTGTTAGACAATAAAGCTGCTAAATTTTATTGGTTTTGACTCAAATTTTATGAGAATATTTTTTATAATAAATTTTACAATTGTAAAGATGTTAGATCTATGATTTATCTTTTTTGAGATACTTTTCTAATATACTTATTTCGTGAAATCTAAATTTTTCTTTTGATGAAATCGATTTTTGATGATGATATGTTATTGTTGAATCAAGATTTGTAATTTTGATGTTATTATGATCCTTTAATTATTCTGGAGAAGACTTATTATAAACTTATTATTATTATTGATGATAGTGGAGATTTAAAATGGACTACGATCTCGTAATTTTTTTCGCATTAGGTTCTTCACGTAAAAATTTTGGTATTTCATTTTATGATTGATTCACTATTCTACTATTTATGTCGCTCTGGTTAATATTTACTTTTGGTAATAAATTGATATTTTAGTGAGGAACTCATTTTGATATATAATAATTTTTTTCAATAAGTAGTATCTGAGCTTCTGGTTGTTTGGTGCTAGTTTTTTTTGTATGATTGAAATAGAAGAGTCAGACAGTATGATTAAACTGAACTCATCAAATTATTATACTAAGAGGTATATGACAAAAGATTTGCTCTATTGTAAATATTTGTATTAGCTCATTAAAGTTAAAGAAAAACCTTCTATTATGAAAGATAAGGAATGATTGGTTCAACATAGAAAAGTTATTGTTTATATTAGAAGATGGATATATGTAAATTTACATAAGTATATTTCTGATGAAAAAAAAGTTGATGTTGTTTGACAAAGGTTAGAAAATCTCTTTACAAAAAAGACAATGGGAAATAGAATTTCTCTCCTTACAAAGCTTGTCAATTTAAAATATAAAGATGATGATAACATTATTCAACACATTAGCTTGTTTCAAAGTTTTACAAATAAGCTGGTTGCTATAAAAATGAATATAGATAATAAGATGCAATGATTATTACTTCTCAGCTTTTATTAGAAAGTTGGGAAACTTGTATGATGATAATTTTTAATTTCACGCTAGAGAAGACTCTAACCATAGACATGGTTAAAGATAATTTACTAAATGAAGATGCCAAAAGGAAATAACATGAAGAATCTTCTTTGGTGTACTAATTATTAAAAAATAAGAAAGACATGGAAGAAATCATAGTAGAAATCTACATGGTTATAGAGAAAGATCCAAATCTAGAAGAGATATTAAGTGTTTCCACTATACCAAGCCACGTCATATGAAGCGATAATATAGGTTTTGAAAGTGAGAATAAAATAAAAGGAAGAAAAATAAGAAAGATATCAATGTAGTTGCTATTAAAGGTAATATAGTTATTATTTGTGATTATGGATGTGTTAGTCTTGCAGCTTATAACAGTAATTAGGTAATTGACTTTAGTGTTTCATTCTATATTACTTGTCATGGTGATTTTTTCATATCTTACACTGCTAGTGATTTTTAAAATATTAAAATAAAAAATAGTGATACATATAAGATTGTAAATATTAGAGATATTTGCTTAGAGACTATGGAGCAAATTAATACTCAAAGATGTTAGACATGTTTCAGATATTCATCTTAACTTAATATCTATAGGTAAACTTAATGATGAGGGATTTACACACTATTTTGATTAAAGCAAATAGAAGCTCACCAAAGGTTCCCTAGTTGTGACGAGAGGAAAGAAGCTAAACTCTTGTTATGTCATGGATGCTAAGCTATACAAAGAAGAGATTAATACAATTCAAAATGGTAAAAGCATAGATCTTTGGCATAAGAGACTTGGTCATATCAACGAGAAGAGACTTCAAACTATTGCTAGAAAGTAATTCTTACTAGAGTTGCATAGTACATCTCTTAAATCTTATTATCATTGTTTAGTTGAAAAAATACATAGAGTTGTCTTTCATACTTATTCACTATCTAGAAAATAAAATATTATTGATTTGGTTCATATTAACGTCTATCCTATACAAACTAGAACTTTTGGAGGTGTTCTTTATTTTGTTATATTTATTGATGACCATTCTATAAAGTTTGGGCTTTTACTTTAAAATATAAAAACTAGGTACTTTTCAAATAGTTTTATGTCAGTGTTGAAAGAGAAATTGATAGAAAACTAAAGTGTGTTTGAGTAGATAATGGTGATGAGTATATGGGTTCTTTTGAGAATTATTATAAGTTCCATGTTATCAAACTTGAGAAAATAGTTCCTAAAACTCCTTAGTAAAACAATGTGACAGAAAGAATGAATAAAACTATTGAAGAAAGGATTAAGTGTATGCTTTCCCATGCTAAGTTACCAAAATCATTTTGAGAGGATGCTATGAGAAAGATAAACTTTTCTCCATCAATTTATCTGAAATGTGATATTCCAAAGAGAGTATAGAAAAGGAAAGATGTATCTTATGATCACTTGAGAGTTTTTGGGTATAAATCATTTATTCATATTTCCAAAGATGGGAAGTCCAAACTTAACAATAAAGCAAAAGCATTCATTTTCTTGGGGTATGGTCATAAAGAGTTTGAGTACATATTATGAGATCTAATGAACAAAAAAATTAATAGAAATAGAGATGTTATGTTTCTTGAAGGCCAGTTGTTTAATAATGGTGACAATGTTGAGAAGCCAAAAACCTCTGTTTATATTTCTTATAGTTTGGATTCAGTTCCTTCATCTATAATTCATGATAATCATGGGAGAGATGAATAAAAAGATTGTGGTGAGAATATTAATGATGATGCTCCTACAATTGATGATATTGAACCAACTGAACAATTTAAGGAAGCACCTACACTACCAATTGAGATTCTATTGAGAAGATCCACAAGAGAGCGACAACCATCTACAAGATATCCTTTACATGAGTATGTTATAATTATTGATGGGGGAGAGCCAAAAACTTACTAAGAATGTAATTTCTATAAGCACAAGAATGAGTGAGTTAAAGTCATGTAAGAAGATATGAGATCTTTATTTGAGAACTACACTTGTGACTTAGAAAAGTTGTCTAAAGAGAATAAAACTCTCAAGAATAAACGAGTTTACAAATTAAAGACTGAAAATAATAGCTTACAACAAAGATACACGACATGACTAATTACGAAATGATTCAATTAGAAGAAAGATACTGACTTTGAAGAAATATATTTTCTTGTGATGAAAATATTCTCTATCCGAGTTGTTCTTGGTTTAATTACTCGCTTGAACTTAGAAGATGAGCAACTTGATATAAAAACTATATTTCTTTATGGTGACTTAGAAGAACAAATTTACATAGAGCAATTATAAGGTTTTAAAGTCAAGGAAAAAAAAAATCTAGTGCACGAAAAAACTTATATGGACTCAAACAAGTATCCAGACAGTAATACAAGAAGTTTGATTCCTTTATGATAAGTCAAAGATATAATAAAATCACATTTGATCACTATGTGTTTACAAAGAAGTTTTCAGATGATGATTTCATTATTCTCCAACTATATATTGATTATTGACTATGTTGCTAGTAAAATTGATAAGCTTAAAAGAAAGCTAAGTAAGTTTTTTTGCCACGAAAGACTTCGGATCAACGAAATAAATACTGGGTATGATGATTCTTCATGATAGAAAGAATGAAAGATTTGGCTATCTTAGGAGACCTACATTGAAAAAGTTCTTAAAAGATTCAACATGAGTAAAGCCAAAGCAATTTATTCTCTACTTGTCAATCATTTCAAGCTTAGTTCGAAACAATGTCCTATAAATGAGAAAAAAAAAGAAATATCCAAAATGCCTAACTCATATGTGATAGGCAGTTTGATGTATACAATGATTTGTACAAGGCCAGATATAACTAATGTAATTGGAGTTGTCAATCGATTTCTTTTTAATCCTGGTAAGGAATATTGGGCAATAGTGAAATGAATATTAAGATATCTAAAATATACTTCCAAGTTGTGTTTATATTTTAGCAATAGTGAACCTGTGCTAGAGGGGTACACAATTGCAGACATGACAGATGATACTAATTCCAAAAAATCCACTTTGAGGTTTCTGATGATGTTTACAAGGGAAGTAATCTCTTGGCAATCTAAGTTATAAAATTGTGTTACTCTATCAATCACAAAAGTAGAATACATAGTAATTTCTAAAGTCGGCAAGGAAGCTTTATGGATGAAGAATTTTTTACAGGAATTGAGCTTAAAACAGGAAGGATATACTATTTACTATGATAATCATAGTTCAATTCACTTCTCTAAGAATTCAACATATCATTCTAGATCCAAACATAGTAACGTAAAATATCATTGGATTCGTGATGTGCTTGAGATTAAAGAATTACACTTGAAAATTGTGCTTCCCAATGAGAATTGATCAAACATATTGATAAAATCTTTACCCAAGGAGAAACTTGAAGCATGTAAGTGAAGAGCGAACTTAGTATATCTCACCATATAAGCTAGAGGGAGAGAATTGTTGGGTTCAACTCATAGGTGTGCTTGGACCTGACGATTTGAGCATTGAGTCCAAATTTAATTTATTAAAAAAAAAAAAGGGAAGCGGAGATGTGCGTGGCACGAGAAGCGTGTGAACGGAAATGTGTGTCGAGGCATAAAAAGAAGAGAGAAAGAGAGGAGAGAGAACAAAAATAGGTTTTGAGATTTTTATTAGACAATTAAGCGGCTAAACTTCGTTGGTTTTAGCCCAAATTTTATAAGAAGAATCCTTGTAATAAGTTTTACAATCCTAACGGTGTTGATTTATGATTTATCTTCTCTGAGATATTTTTTAATATACTCACTTGGTGATATCTAAATCTTTTCTTTCATAAAATTCATGTTTGATGATTATAGTATATTACTATTGAATCAAGATATGTGTTTTTGACGTTATTGGAATCCTTTCGTTATTCTGAAGAAGACTTATTATAAACATATTATCATTATTGGTGATAGTAGAGATTTGAAGTGGATTACGATCTCATGATTTTTTTCGTATTTGATTTTTCATATAAAATTTTAATGTTTCATTTTGTGATTGATTTATTGTTCTACTATTTTTACTGTTTTGGTTAATATTTGATTTTGGTAACAAGTTGATATTTGGATAAAGAATATATTTTAATAAAAAAATATTTTTTTACGGTAACTTTTCCCGATATACTGCTTGAGAGCAACTTCATCTTCTTCCTATGACACCACTAAGCATCAAGTCTTCATTTATTTATGATCATCCTAGGATCCACTCTCCCTCGAACTAACAAACAAGAGCTCCTGCCATGAACCATTGAGCTTCTGTGACAGCTTCACTCTCAGTTCTTTTAGCCCACTGGTCTTTATTATCTTATCCTTGATGACTTCTCTTGTCAGAAGGGGTACATCAGCACATGGATTTTGTGGCATGTTTTACAGAGGTTTCTCTTCCTTTGTTGGTCCAACCTCCGACCTTATTAGTTTCATCCACCTACAAGCAATGTGACCACCACCAACTCCAATCCCACTTGCTTTACAAAATGCACATAGTTTGTGCTAGTCTACGCAAGCAAGTTTTGTGCTGTACACAGCCTACTTCTCCACCTTGGAAAACCTTGATCGTTTGTAGCTTGATTGATCTCCCAGTCTCAATGCACAAAGAACAATAATTCACTGAGCAACATAGTTGTTGAAGACAATGGAAAGGAGCAGAGGTCAGGCTGATGACAATATGTTAGTCTTCTATCAAAGTAAACCAAGCAGCACACATCTACTTAAATAGTAGGTATCTGACTCCAGTTACTGCCTCAGCTAGATTAATCTTTGACCAACCAAGTCTTTCTGCGAGCTATAGTAGATTTGTTGAGTTCTTTAATTCAAGAAGCTTTCTTGCTGCATTCATGCTCCAGGGAACTCTTTCTTTCAGCAATGGAGTGACTGATGCAACATAGAAAGCCTACTCACAGTTTCGTACTTGTTTATATTGCAACTTGCCTGGAGCTGCCAAAAGAAGATAAGAGAGTCAGAAGATGATAGATCGTCATGAAGAGTATTGGTTTCGAACAATCGACATGCAAGAAAGGAATCTGATTACATATCATCAGACTAACTTGTTGGGTTTAATGTTGTCCAATTAGAACGTATCATTGACGGCTATCAAATTGTGCAAATAGGAATTGTCAAGTCAAACTTGATGGTATTTTTTATATTATACATTTTTCATTTATATAATTATACATATAGTGCAGTTTTCAAAGCTTATACAATTCCCCACTAGAGAAGAAGAGAGAGAAGTGACAGCAACATGAGAAAAGTAGACGACTAAGACTTCGCAGTAGCTAACGTAGTTACTATCGACGCAACTGCACGTGTACGTCCTCCGACAACATCACCGTCCATCAAGCGGGCCCCCGCCGCCGCAGCCTTACGGTCAATGGCGCCGCCATCTCGCAGGACAGTCGCAGCACCTCCGAGAGGTCGACTCCACCAGCCGCCACGTCGTCGGACGCCGGCAGCCACTCGAACTCGTGCGCCAGCGCCGCCACCCAGAGCTCGACGGCCGCCATGGCCAGTCCCTTCCCAGGGCAGCTCCGCCGCCCGGCCCCGAACGGCGCCAGCCGCAGGTCCGACCCCATCACCGGCAGCTCGACCGCGTGCCCGTCTGGCCCCAGGAACCGGCCCGGATCGAACCGGAGCGGCTCCGGCCAGACCGCGGGGTCGTGGGAGATGGCCCACATGTTCACCATCGCGGTGGTGCCCGCGGGCACGAGGGCCCCGCCGACGATCGCGTCCGATGTGGCCATGCGGGCCCACGACATCAGCGGGCCCGGCGGGTGCATCCGCAGCGTCTCCTTGATAACCCCCTGCAGGTACAGCAGTGGCCCCGACTCATCGGTTCCCGTCACCGCCCGGTCTCTGCCCACGACGGCGTCCAGCTCCTCGTGCACCCTCGCCTGCACGTCCTTGTGCATCACTAGCCTCGCGAGCACCCACTCCACCAGCACCGCGACGGTGTCCGTACCCCGAAATATCATCTCCTACACAATTTTCCACATCATTAACTCCACCAAATCACTCTTCACAATAATTCCTCCGTAATAATTCTAATTATAAGAGCTAAGAATTACCCAAAGGACGGCGATTATGTCGGGATCGGATAACCTATCGGGGCCCTGCAGGGACAGCAGAACGTCGACAAAGTCCCGCGGAGCCGCCTCCGGGTCGCGCGCCCGCCGTGCTCGGTGCTCCTCGATGATGCCGGTGACGAACCGGTCGACCCGGCGGACGAGGGCGGAGCAGCGATGCCGGATTCGCTGCAGGTCCAGGCCGGCGAGCATTGGCAGGTGGTCCGACCAGTTGAGCTTGCCCAGGAGCTCGTAGCCTTCTTCTACCATGCTTCTCAGCTCCCTCATCTCCTCGGTATCCTGCTCGATCGCGTACTGCTTCCCGAAGGCGAACCACATGACGTGGTTGAGGGATGCCTGTTTCACGATGTTCCGTACTTGGACAGGCCGAGAGACGAGGTGGTCGAGGGCACGAACCATCTGAGCGGCGATCTCAGCTCGGTGGCTGGCGAACGCGGATATCTGCTTGGCGGAGAAGAGGTGCGTGACTGCGATCCTCCGCAGGGCGCGCCAGTAGGCGCCGTAGGGGGCGAAACCGATGGAGCGGTCAAACAGAAGCCCGTAGGCCGTCTCGTTGGCCGGCCGGTCGGCGAAGTCGGGGCTGTTGAGGATGTCCCTGGCTACGTCCGGGTCGCAGGTGACGACCGCTCGGGTGTCGCAGAGGCTGAGCGCCATAAGCCTCCTGGAGCCAGGGACGACGTCAGCGGCGGCCGCGAGCTTCCGGTGGGCGAGGCCAGACATCAGGTCCATGCTCCCGACGACGGGGAATCCCCGGGGACCCGGGATGACATGGCCGAAGCCCCACAGCCGCCGCCTGCTCCACCAGTACCTCCCCCACGCGGGGCCACCGGGGGAGGCCCAGTGCAGCAGGAGAGTGGCGAGCCAGCAGACCGCAACGACGACAGCGAGAGAGAGAAGATGGGCGGGGTCGGTCGAGAGCTCACCGCATTTGGCGGCTACGGAAAGCAACACGAACCACCCGTTGTCTGCCTTGGATTCCATGAACAAGAGTTCCCTAGTACCGAGAGAAGCAGCAGCTCCCACGAGAGTGGTGTCAGTGTTACGAGAAGAAGAAGATCTCAGGCTTCACGTATTTATAGAGAGAGAGAGAGAGAGAGACCGAGGAAAGCCAGCAAAGGAAACCAAACCATCATTAACAAAGCAATCAAAGTAAACTAAGCGCAGAGACCGACGCCATGAAAGGCAAGAAGGGAGTAGGGCAGCCCGGGAGAGAAACGGACGAGGGACAACTACATCATGGCTGGCGTAGGTATGTGTACCCTAGTTTTCTAGTCCAAAAACGTGGATTTGACCATGGCGCGGTACACGAACGAGGGCAGCACAATGCGTGATGGGCTCCGTACCTCGGGATCCTGTCAGAAACAAAGACATGGCATGGCGTGCCCTTGTGTTCTAAGCACCAAGTCACAGGCTTACGTCCTAACGAGAAAGCCATGGAGTTCCGTCGCTTGAGGGAGGGCTGATTGGCTCCACACTTGGGGCATGTCGCAGAGGATGAAGACATGGTGTTGTTGCTCATGTCTTTAAAAACATGCATGCCAACGTGATGGGAAGCTTTGAAAAGTATTAATCCATGGATTAATTCCACATTAGGCTATTCTTAATCTAATAATCCGCTGTCCAGGATCTGTAATCTTATGCTAAAGAGAATGAACTCAAGGACTAAATGCAAACATAAATTATTAGAACAATAATTTAGAGAGTAGGAAACCATGCCATTCTGCAGTCACAAAGACCTGACCAGTTTAAAGTCAACAGTCAAGGAAGCAAGAGAGTCTAAATTAGGTGCAATAATTGCTGGTATTATTGATAATAAGTAACTGTGAACAGCTAAATGTATAACCCATTAAAAAGAAGAAGAAGAAGAACAGATTCCACTGGTAATGCTTGAGGCATCTCTCTATTATATGTAGTGGGTGAGCAATGAATCTAACCTCACAGATTTTAGCCAAGCAAATCATATCTTCCAAGGCAATCTAACAGCAAGTCATTATCCAAAAGGCATCAAAGGACTGTCGATCTTAGTAGCCTGACCCTTGTCCGGATGTCTGGTGGAGATACCCAAATCTATGAATGATCAAACATATCGTATCATTCTCACAAAGGAATCATTTCCTTAATTGAGTAGAGTAGATGAGGGTGCAAGTCGCAGCGTTTGAAACTGTCAACATGACAATGCATTCTATGTTGCAGTCACTGCATTGCTTGAAGACTTTCTTGGAGCATGAACATGGCAAGCAAGCTTTTTGAGGCAGATGTGTGCTGCATTGACTCTGCTGCCTAGTTTGCTTTGGTCTTCGACACCTCCTCAAACTCAGGAGCAAACAGCGTTCGATTGCAAGCTCACGTGAGCTCTGATTACTGGTAGTTGATATCCCTCCTGGCTGAGCTGAGTTCCTCATCAGCGATAGAACGATAGCGATTCGAGGATCGATCATCTTCGTAGCTTTAACAGATTGATAAGGACTTCCTACCCGTCACTACAAACTATGAATCAGGTCAAGCTTTGAATGAGCTCATCCCTCACTTAGGATAAGGGAGAAACCAGCTATGATCATGGCTCTTTCTTAAGCACAAGCTCTGTTACAGATTTATTTAACTTAAACTGGTTTCCTGGATGCTTCATTTATCTTCCCAATTAAGCACTCTTAAGTAAGCATGAAGGACTTTGAACGTAAGCTTACCAGATAACAATGGCATCATTTGATCTTATGAATGGTGGACAATCAAGCTGTAGATTAAATGGCATGATGAAGTCTTCCATTGTCAAATATAGGCTGTGGACTGCCCATAGCTTAGCTGTATAGACCAACATAAACTATGTGCATTGTGCAGCACAAGGCAAATGGGATTATAGTATGTGCTTTATGATGCTAATGTTGCTTGTAGGTGGATTAAACTTGTAAGCTTGGACCAACAAGGCAGATGATGTCTCTATGTTCCATGCCATGGAATTTTGTGTGCTGATGTATCCCTCCTGACCCCTCGATTGAACCAGATGATGGCTTGTTCTACTTAGACAAGAGAAGAAAAGTCATCAAGGAAGAAATAAAAAGCTTTAGGACCAATGGACCACAAAAGAATGCCACAGAGACAACAATTCAGAGTTGGAAGCTTGCTGCTCTGGTGACAGGAGCTCTTAGTGGTTAATGTGGAGAGACAGAAAGAGAGAGTGGACCCAAGGAAGATGATCATAATTTAACAAGGATATGAAGACATTTTTTTGTTCAGCTCGAGCAGAATCATATCCAACTCTAAAGGGGCTGTGATGGTTAAATTATAGATAGCAAATCCTGGCAAGATGCTATGAAAGATTTGTTGTTGGGTGGATGAGTAGAAAGCCTTTCATGTGATGTGACTTGAAGACACATATCATCACATCTCCTATGGAAAACCTCGCACTAAGCATCCTAAATAAAATGATTCGTAGGATGCTGATGTTGAGCAAATCTGCTTAACCATATATGCAACTTGCAGAGGGTGAAATGGATTGCTGCTTTTGGGACAGGAATATATCATGGAGAGGCACTGGTGGCAGCCAGTTGAAACCAAAATTAATAATATATTATGCAGTTAACATCACCTATAGTTGTTTAACATAAATATGATAATAACATTTTCAGAAAACCTTGGTCACCATGTATAGCTTTCTGTGCTCTGTTGAAGATTCCCTGGTTTCAGATTTCTTTGATTTAGGCAACTCATGGTGGACACCCAAGACTGGGGAATGTTCAAAGATTAGGTGGAGTTTATGGTCTAAGCTGATCAAACATGACAATTAAATGAGTGGAGTAGGAGGATTTTGATGCTGGTGTGACATCACAAGAACAATATGTGCTACATTTACTGAAAAGAAAGATGCACTTAATTGCATTAACACTGAGAAAATTGGGTGGGTTCATATGGTTTCTTGTGTTTCCTTTGAGACTGCCTTAGTTACACATCAATCTTTGGCCTTGATTTGGTCAATGATGATCACTCCTGCCATCCATTTGTGAATGCCAGCCACTACAGACAACATCTGGAGTTCTGATACTGTAGATTGTTGTGTCAACAGTGTTCTTAGTATCAATCAGAGCTTTGTTTTCCTTGTCCTCTTAGGCATGCAGCTCAGCCTCCATCATTCTCTCAACCTCATCCTCACAAAATGACCATTAGATGAGCCAATGGTGATGTGGTGTTCCTTCACTGTTGCATTGTCTTTAGCAGAGTTGGCATCAGGATCAAATGCTGACCTCAGTCTGCCTACCAGCTCACCTTCACCAAAGAGCTTGTTCATGTTGACCTGGGGGTCATGGTTGTCCGGGACAGTGGAGAAAACCTGAACATGGCAACAAGAACAAATCTACTACTAAGAAATCAAGTAAGCAAGTTCATGTTGCATATGGAACAGAAGAAGAAGAAGAAGAAGAAGAAGATGATGATGATGATGGCATGCAGTGTGTGCCAAAATCTGGAGATACCACTTCATCTAAGGGATAACATGGTTAATGATATGATCCAGAAACCATATGCTACATGAGATATCAAGGTAATTCTTCCTTGTCATAGTGTCCCCAAACTTAGTGTGCTTGTGTTCTTAATCTGATGCTCTCGACTGTTTTGCCCTACTTAGCAAATTGAGGTAATTCGTATACGCTCGTAACAAAGATGTTATTTTCATGAATCAAATCCTAATCACTCAGATCGTGAAGAACAATCTTAAAATCACATCAACACTTGCTCCAACTTTGTAGATGCTGTATGAATCATATACTTCATTTTCATTTCAATTTTGTACAAACAATTTACAATCTCAGTAAGTTTTCCTGTAAGATCAATTAATTTGGATCAATTCTGTTCTCTGACTGTATCTAGATAAGAATCTATTGTGCACTATGCCACCAGAATCTAAAATCCTATCTTGGCACCTTCGTCTACCCTTTTTCTTTCCTAAGTTGGTGGTAATTTTTTTCTTAATGTTTCTCTCATTTCAAATTTGCATCTGATGATTCCTAAATCCTGCATTCCACTCTAATTACAGAGAGAGATGCTTTTTGTAGCAGTGTGCAATTTTCTATCAAAATCTTTCAGCTAGCAAACAAATTATTTCAGACATCAAATCTCCTTGTGCAGATACATAAGCATATGAGAACAGTTGAAACTTGCATCTCCCAGAAGAAAAAGAGAGACAAAGAAACAAATTTCTTGACTCTTCTTTGTTAGAATAGCTAGTGACATCTCCCAGAAGAAAAAGAGACAAAGAAACTTGCATCTCCCAGAAGAAAGTGACAATGGAGTGACATCCACAGGAAGACTGCCACCACCCAGGGTTGCAGCTCCCTCCCTCCCCACTGCAACAGTTTCATCAGGTTCACTCTCTTGCTTGGATTTCTTCCCTCCCAAGAACTTGGCAGCTCTGCCAGCATCCAAGCTCACTGGATTGGGAATTTGTCTCTGTTCTTTGCTGGCACTCCACAGGCTTTCAGCTGTTCCAACCACTGAGTCTGATCTATTTTACCAAGTATCTGTTGACAATTCTACAGCATTAGTATTTACTTCCAATAAACATCTTGTGAGCATGTAATCCAACTTAAGCTTGGCTTGAAATCAGATCAAGAACTTGAGAGCAGGGCTATCTATTTACAATTAAGAAACTAACTTGAGAGATTACATAATAATAGATTCTAATAAGATTTGGGTTAGTGATTTGTTAACCATAGGGGGTAGTGTTTCTATCATTAATAAGATTTAGAAAAAAAATAAATTATTAGTTGTTTTGGCAAAAAAGAAAAAGAAAAAATAGATTATGAATCAATTAAATTATTTACCAGCTAAGTTTAGAAAGAATCATTATTTAGGTTAACTTGATATTAAGTAAATAAATAAAGGGCAAACAATGTTGTCAATAATAACATTAAAAATGAACTTATTTTATTTTTTGGCTTATGTTTTATTAGCCATCTACATAACATATTTGTTGGGTTATGTTAACCAGAAACAAAATAAAAGTGGTATTTTTAAGAAAAATAAAAAATATTATATTAAATGTAATAATGTATAATTATATTCAATATAATTATAATATTTATAAAAAAATATTATTTGAAAATTAATAGTTTTGGAATAATCTAAATTAGTGACTCATACAATAATAATATATAATAGCAAAGAAATTGATATTAATACTCGTTCCAATGCCATTACCCGTACTTCCCCTCCCAACTCCCCCCTTTGGTCTTCCTTCGATCTTGCATGAATACCCCTCCCCGGCCTCCCCAAGCTTGATATCGGAATACAGAGAGCGAAAGGAGAAGGCGACGCGATGGTGAAGCTCTACGTGAAGACGGTGCCGCCCACGGATCTGAACAAAAACACCGAATGGTTCATGTACTCCGGCGTCTGGACCACCTACATACTCATCCTCTTCTTCTGCTGGCTCCTCGTGCTCTCCGTCGTCGGCTGCACCCCCGGCATGGCATGGACCGCTGTCAATCTCTTGCACTTTGCGGTAGGCGGCCTTGGCTTCACTTCTTAACCCTAAAGTTTTGATCTTTCCCCACTTTTAGCGACTGTCGAAGATTTCGGCTCGAATTATGATGATAGTAGGGTTTTGGGGTTAACGTTGTGGCTTGTGCAGTTCGGATTCGGTGCTGAATCTGGATTTGGTGAGAAGGAATAGGGAGACTACGATTTTTCGCTCTCTTTTTTTACTGGGTTTGGGTTTGAGTTCATCTAAAAGATTCACCTTTAAGTGTTCTACTTTCCGTCTAGAAAGTATTATGTCGTTCCTAATTGGTATCGTAGGGATGAAACAGGCTTGATACGTTGATCAGTGCGATAGAAAGTTCTATGGATGAGCATTCCAAATATTATGGTCAAAAGTTATAATCTTTGGCACGTCTCTTTATCTTTGACTTGTAACTGGACGATATAAGGGATAATTGGCACCAAGTCAAAAAACTTTTCGTCCAAATTATTAAAGTGGTTGACTATATAGTTTACTTTTTGTCATGCCAAAATATGATTCAGCTGCTTAAATGCTTTTACAGCCAGTTGTGCTTCAATGTGGAAGCCTGAAGCTGATTGTCGTTGTCTGAATCATGATTGCATCATTTGGTTGAATTGCTTTTGTAGAATTTCATTTTATGCTGTGTACTGAACATACTGAGTGATTCTTCCAAAAGAGTTTGTACCCACGGGTTTAGTTAAAGCAGATTAGCCTTTTGAAGCTCCAAGTTTGATGTTTCTTGCATATCGTTTTGGTGGTTAGTGAATATACCTGATAAGTTGCAGCTATACCGATTCTCTTTTTAGTATTTTCTAACATGTGGTTAGTGAATATACCTGATAAGTCGCAGCTATACCGATTCTCTTTTCAGTATTTTCTAACATCAGGATTGACCGATACATTAGCAGTATGACTGTGTTTGAATTGACAGGTTTTGCTGAGTTTCTTGGTTTCCTTCACGCAGAAATTTGCCATGTTTACTTTGTTTGCCCACGCTTAGTTGTCTGGAATTTTGATTGTCCACATAATGATTTCTAGTTAACTGCCTTTCAGGTTAGTGAATATACCTGATAAGTCGCAGCTATACCGATTCTCTTTTCAGGATTTTCTAACATCAGGATTGACCGATACATTAGCAGTATGACTGTGTTTGAATTGACAGGTTTTGCTGAGTTTCTTGGTTTCCTTCACTCAGAAATTTGCCATGTTTACCTTGTTTGCCCACGCTTACTTGTCTGGAATTTTGATTGTCCACATAATGATTTCTAGTTAACTGCCTTTCAGGTTAGTGAATATACCTGATAAGTCGCAGCTATACCGATTCTCTTTTCAGTATTTTTCTAACATGTGGTTAGTGAATATACCTGATAAGTTGCAGCTATACCGATTCTCTTTTCAGGATTTTCTAACATCAGGATTGACCGATACATTAGCAGTATGACTGTGTTTGAATTGACAGGTTTTGCTGAGTTTCTTGGTTTCCTTCACTCAGAAATTTGCCATGTTTACCTTGTTTGCCCACGCTCACTTGTCTGGAATTTTGATTGTCCACATAATGATTTCTAGTTAACTGCCTTTCAGGTTACCTATTACTTCTTCCATTGGAAAAAGGGCACTCCCTTTGCTGAAGACCAAGGTATCTATAACAACTTGACCTGGTGGGAGCAGATGGATGATGGCAGGCAACTAACCCGTAACAGGAAATTCTTGATTGTTGTACCTGTTGTCCTGTGAGTATCTTCTTTTAAATCTCTCTTGTGTATAATTTTGATACAATACGAGTCTTTATTAAAAATCATGAAAGTTATGTTTATGAATAGCTATTTTGTGGATAGGCAGTTTGATATTACAAAGACTAAAACTAGGATGACTAGTCATTCTTCTTGTTGTAGTTCAGTAAGTCAAACCAGATATTGTTATGGCATCCTTATCAGCAGGAAACCTTTTCCTTGCAACTCAATATACTTATGGCATATCGTGTGTTCTATTAGCATATAACAAAATAAAATTCAGTACATGTATATAATATGTACTTGATGATATTTATTAATGTCATTTAGTTTCAGAAATGTAACAAGGACAAATGAAATCCACAGGAATTCCGACTCTAGAATCCTTTAATATGACAAGCACTAATTAATAAAAAAATTGTTGTTGAGTTCATAGCTTCAGATCTTTTACCATTCTTGTTAGTGACCCAACTAGATGTGTAACTAATTGCTTAAAAATTTCAAAGCATGTTATTTAATATAACAAGTGACCTTAGTAAGCAAATCAATGTGTATCATGATCCTATATCCATCATGTGTCTCTGCTCGGGACATTCCATGTTCTTGGCACCTTTTCTTTACTATTTCTGCATTTCTTGAGCAACTGGAAGATCTTTTTTAAGGCCTGATAATTGAGATACCTCACCTTGTAAACTCTTAGACCAACACAGCACAGAATCAATATATGAAAACTTGGATGATGCGGATACGATAGTGATACGATTAGTGAGTACCGTGGGATCATGCTTTGACAAACGTGTCCATTGTCATATTGCTAACATCAGTTTCATGGTATATTGCACATTCAAATCTTTTGGATAATTCGTTCTTCATATAACCATAGGGTTGATGCTACTAGGACATGGTGCGGTTCAGGTGCCAATGGTCTGGATGAGCCTCACTTATTAACTGTATTGTGTCTGAGGCTTGCATATCTTATGTAGCGAGCATCACCTGCTGAAACATTAAGCATTACAACCTTGAACATAGCTTGTAAAAGAAGATATTGGTGGTTGAACATTAAGAGAACTGGTCCCATGTCGTCAATATTTAGAGTGAATATTTTATACAAGGTATGCAATACCGTACCGTATCGGTGTTTCGAGGTTGGCTCGGTACGGTACGGTACCGGCATACCGAACAGTACACCAGGGCTTACCGAGCGATTTCCTCTTACTGTAGTACTGTAGCACTGCTACAGTGTAACACTTGTGCATTGGAAATTGCACGGTCCGTCCGGTAGCGGGCGGTCTGCGTACCGGTATACCGTCGTACCGGTATGTACCGCCCGTACCGGATGGTACCATTCGAAATTGCAAACCATGCATGGTATAGACAACTAGGGACTGATATCGACAATTAACAGGATACTGTTGCTGATTCTTTATGCTAATGCCAGCTGCTCTTTCGAGTTATATTTCTGATACGCTGAAATATCATTTTGTCATTATGTCATCTTTACGTGTTACAATTCTGAGAAATATGTGACCGAGCATGTCGGACTTGTAGCAATTATTTCGCATGCTTTGTCAAAAACATGTGTATTTAACAAGTTAATTCTATCAATGTTTAGTGATTTTACTTGGGTATCTAGTATATGCATTTTATTTTATAGGTTTACGGTATGATTAATGCATGTGTATCCTTTTCTTATATTCTCATAATACTTCATCCTGATATACTGGGGCTATTCAACATACCCATTAATGTGTTATTTGTTATTGTCTCGAGAAAGCATCCATATACTTTGTGCATTGGAAGACAATTTCTTTGCATTGTTATCCGTTCTATTATTTCCTCAATTTGATATGTTTTGCTTTCTTTATCTGGTCAGGTATCTGATAGCCTCGCACACAACGGACTACCGACATCCAATGCTGTTCCTGAATACACTTGCCGTAGCCATACTGGTAATTGCCAAGTTCCCAAACATGCACAAGGTCCGCATATTTGGGATCAATGGATGACTTGTGCTGCATCACCACCCCATATATAACTTGATTGTTATCTTTTTCATTGATAACTAGGCCAGTAGGTAATACCTAACATTAGTCCAAGGCCACAGTCATAGTTTGTGTTAGTGTACAGTACTAGTGTTCTGTATTCTCTTTATGAATTTTCCATATCAACAAAGTGTTCATTGGGTATAAATATAAAATTTTCTTCCTCTTGAGTGTACTCATAAGTTGAATAACATGCTGAGACATATGGACTCTCCAGAAATTTCTTACTGTGGCTGCATCAAGTTGCATAGACAAACTTTTCTGTTTCATCTATGTGAGTTTATTGTTTTACACAGTAGATTGAGCTTAGAGAAGAAATTATGTACAAATAAATCAATACATCATTATCATACTACAGTTATATATATATATATATATATATATATATATATATATATATATATATATATATATATATATATATATATATATATATATATATATATATATGACCAGTAAAAATATTAAAACAAAAAATCTAATTTTGATGTTCATGAGATGGACAAATGATTATTTGTTTTTATATATCCAATACATGTTATACATAAACAATGAAATGAGCTCAATTATGTGTCCATAGAAGTCGAGCATATCCCAAGACAATCGATCATAGAATGCAATTTCACCCTAACCGACAAATAGAGATGATTTAGACTCATATTGGCCCGATTAATAGATCTACACAAGTCAACCTAAATCTAACTCAATAATGTTTAACTCTAAATAATCGAGATATTACAACTTATTATTGTCTTT
Organism: Musa acuminata AAA Group; assembly: GCF_036884655.1. Classification (NCBI taxonomy): domain Eukaryota; kingdom Viridiplantae; phylum Streptophyta; class Magnoliopsida; order Zingiberales; family Musaceae; genus Musa; species Musa acuminata. The sequence goes on from NC_088336.1 coordinate 20,123,061, forward strand.
ATATTCCTTCCTTTGTGGGAAGTGAGGAACACTCAGCGTTTCTCTAATCACACGCAAAACGTAGGAGAATCAAGAAGTCTTCACTGCGGTAATGGCTTTTCAATCGTAGAAAGACCTTGGAACGATCAACAAGAGAGTGAGCTATCTCCTGTGCAGCTAAGATTCTAATATAAAGTTTCAACTTTGTAACAACCATGCAAGCATCAACCTATCGGTATGATAAAGAAATCATGAAAGAGAAAAAAAATTTGCATTATAACTCTGAATAATCTGCCATTATTTTTATAATGCGTTTTTACATGCCTGTAAAGCTTTAAAAAATATATATTTCATTATAGAACAAACACACATTCATAGTCCAACCAGACATGATCTGATTCAGGCTAGGATGCAAACATATTACATTTGCTCAAAGTACAATTAGGTTTCTTATCTTTCTTCCGGATACAATCACCCGTATCTCCTTTCATGGATTCTGCTTCTCAGGACACCATATAATAACATCAACAATTTTCACACTTCTACTAGATCATAAAAATCGGAACAGTGGAATTTGCCTTCCAAAGATGAGACTAGGAATGGGAGCGCAATCACCTTGTTCTAGACCTCCTCTGGTGCTTGGTTGCTGCTCTATACAATGTTGTACTTGCATAAGGGGCAAGTGGCATTGATGTAGAGCCATTTATCTATGCAAGCACAGTGGAAATGGTGGCGGCAAGGAGGCACCCGCAGCTCTACCCCATCCTTGTAAGCAGAGAGGCAGATGCAGCACACCTACATACACAAAGACAGTGTTCTTTTATGGAACCGCAACCATTTAAGAAACAGAAAAGATACTTGCACTGAGGTCCCAAGTATAAGAAAGCAAAGGAAAACACAAATATAAAGAAAGATCACAGTTTATCAAGTCAAAGAACTATCTGCTCTGACCTTCTTTGAAGAAGATAACATTCGAGATTTGGATTTTAATTTATTCATTTTGATAACATATTTAATTGATAAGCTTTCATATTTGTAGAATGATGGAAGACGAGATTTTCAATCAAGAATTGTACATAGATCTTAATGTTAACCTTCAAATGAAGGTAGCAGGTAAACGTTGATGTGTCTTGCATTCACTTAGTCCATTTAAATAATAAATTGGAATATTAAAGAATGAGATATCCATTTGGCCTTTAGCCCATGGCAGACTGGCAACCTCCCAAGGCAATCTAAAGGGTGCCGCCATACAATCCAAGCTACTCAGTCCATCTAGGATCTTGGAGCCAAATCCTACATAGAAGTTAAAGGAACTTTCTTGTCTTTCTTCTAGTCAGATTGCAAGTCTACAAAAGCGAAAAAGAATTCGAACAATATTTTTAAATTTATTTGGGTTTTGAAGGAAAAACAACTTAGATAAAAGAAAATTATTTTGGCAAGGTACAGGAACATTAGCAGTTATATTAACCTCTCTCAAAGTATTTATAACAGTTCCAATCGGATTAGGCTACAATCAACCTGAGACGAGTTTTGGCTTTGTTTCATGTCAGAACACATCGGAACTTTTTCAGCCGATACCTCTTATCAAGAAATGGTTAGTGTGGAAGATAAGAAATGAGAAAAAAATAAACTAAAAGAGAAAATGAGCAGAGGTAAACTAAAAGGAGTAATAGGGCCAAGGGAAGCAAATGCTCATAGTCATAATACACAAACAGCAATAAGCAGTCAAACGAGAGAGCTTACAGCATCCTCCGCTGATAGAACATGCTCAATTGGTTCATCACTGCCACACTCGATCATCATCCCACCTTTTGATCTTTGTACTTCATTGAAAAGTATCTCAGAATTGTCAATCCTTCGGAATTTGTACGTGGGAAGCTGGCGGATATCTTCATCAGATGCACCTCCTTGCTTTAAAAGAGAAAAAGGCAAATAACTATTTGTCATCTCTTTAAACACTTAGCAACAAACAAAAGAATCATTGACTAAATTATTAACGTAAAATTAATGTATGTTTTAAAATATCTTACTCTGGTCGCACCAGCACAATGATGTATTTTTACTAATCTGCAAATAGGCCCTAAGCTTTTCATAATCAGGAAATTTACAAGATGTGAGTTGGTGAGCACTTAAAATGCTCCGGATATATGGCAGTCTATACATCAATGGGGTGTGCAAGCTTTTCAGAAAATAAAAATAAGGCACCCATTCTGAATAACAAGAGATTCTTTTGTTTCAAATATTGAAAAAAATAGAATGTCCTGCAAAATAAGGAAAATATTCTAAATCTTAGAAGTTCAAATGCAGTATTTTGTCAAAATGTCCAATGAATTTGAGTTTACAGGGGAAAAAGGAGTAAATATCATACTTTGACCTGGCCATAAAAGCTATACATGTGCATTCAATAGCAAAAGTATGAACACTTAGTATGATAACCATTAGAAGAAAATTCTCCCTTTTGCAGTATTTATTTTAATGGATCATAGACCCATAATTAATCAAATTTAAGCATTTAGGCCAAACATCTTTCTAGGTACACATAATACCAAACTGAACCATGCCTCAATTTTGATCCTTGCAAAACTATGAGGCTTTGGACCAAAGAAAGCTCCTTGAAGGAATGGATAGCAGACCAACTTCGGGCAAAATAGTTACCATACAAGTACAGATCTGGCTTATATCTGCAAAACATAATTTGAGATTTATAGAAACATAAGACAAAAACTGAAATTATATGGCAATAAAACCAAAAAAAATCCTCAATCATTTTCTATTGGTATTGCTGATAAAAACATAGTGACCTTATGTATTAACTTATACAATTTATCATTGGATATTGAATAAATTATGGATGTCCCGATCAAGCATAACAAAACTTTAGCTATAGAAAAAAACCTATATCGGTGTTTAATTTGTCATAAAAGCAAGTTGTCATAGATAAAAAGGCTGTCATTAGTGTGAAATACCTGATCTGTGACAACATAAACAATGTTGATGATACATACGCAACAGCAAACAGCAATGCTAATGCCAATGCAATCAAATGCTAGGAAAACTATGCAAAGCCTGAAAAGACAGATCAAGCAGGAAAAAAAAAAAGTAAAGATAAGACAAACATGCATTATAATCCAATTATTCAGATATTTATTTACGACAGTACCAGTATAGCTGTGGTGCATCACGTATCAAGGCTTGGCCTCCAGCGGATACACAGTAAAAACCAACGAACCACCATATGCATGAGAACATATTGCTTGCAAACTCCAGATCCTTGGAAACACTACAAAATTAGTCAACAAGAACATATGATAACTCCCAAGAACACAATATCAAAATTAGCAAAGTACATCTAAAGAGAAGCACCCTCCAGCCCGAACAGGATATAGTTGAGGATTTCTACAGAAAAGACCATAGATTACAAATCATAGTTCCAATTTCCAACCAGTATATGTCATGATAAAGCAACACAACCCCACAATGCATAATTACGGCTAGTCACCATTTTTTTCCCAGAGCATTAGTCCTAAACAATCTTAATCAACACAAGCATCACCATACAAGATTGTCAAACAGAACCTAGAACTAGTTTTTCTACAATAATATTGCTCATGGTTTGCATTTGTTTCTGTGGCAACCAACTTATAAGCTCCATTCATGGACCATTGGCTATCTTGTTGTCATAATGGAACAAATTCTTCAAATTCAATAGAAACCTAATATAAGATAGAACTGAAACTACTGCGGAAGGGCATGATTCAGCTTATCTTACCTCCTCGCCTCCTCGTTCTGACCCTGATCAGCATTGCAACCCCTGGCTTCCACCACATCGCTTGGAGAACTAGGGCCCAAACCCCCCCGATCGTGGCTGCTCCGCTCCTCCACGTCCCTCTGCAGATGCCTCCGCTGGAACCGAACGCAGACGCACACAATGAAGAGCACGCACTGAAGGGCATACCCTCCAATCCACAGCCTCAGCGGCATCGACGGAGCCTCGTCCCGGCTCAGGACGAGGACCCCGGCCGCCGCCGCCACGAACGCCAAGTTCAACAGGGTGTCGAGGAACACGACAGTCCTCGAGTAGGCCCAGTCGCTCTGCCGCTCCTCCAGCTGCTCCGTGAAAGCCTCCCAAACCAGCAACCACGGCTCCATCATCACGCGCCGGCTGCCGGCCCGGCGGATGGAATCCGAGACGCAGCGTCGGTCAGAGAGATTGCGAAGCAGCAGCATCGGCAGCGGCAGCAGCCCAAATAATAAATTTTGGATTCTTCGGGTTCCTATTCTGCGACCCGCTTACCACTTCGGCTGCCTGCCTTGCTATTCTCACATGGGACCCGCAAAAGTTCTCTATACCACCAATCAAAACGCGGGTAGATCAGAGAGTCAATTTATAGCATGACGCGCTTACACGATCCGAACCCGAACACGTTTAGCCATTTAATCTTTTTAGGTGATTTCCCTATAAACTATTTATATTTTGAATACCTTATCAAACCGTCATCCTTATTTTATTTTATTTTTTAAATATTATTTTTAATTTATGAAAATGCCTAAATTGTCTCTTGAAATTTTCTTTTTTGACTGTTATAATGTTTTGATATGTATTATAATATTTTTTTTGGCTGTTTATAATATTTTGATTACCATAGCAAAAATATTATAAAGCCTATTTGAGTGCATAGCCAACACTATGATATGGCGCTGATCGATCGGGTCCTCGACACAGGGCGGGTGATTGGGTGCTAGTTGGAGATCGACGTCGACCTCCGGTAGGAGAACCTAACACTACAAGTAATATAAATAAACTTCTCATTTTAATCAAACTAAATATAAGTTTAAATATATGATATTATAATGATCTATCAGCGATCACAAGATGTAATATGACATCATTTATAGTAGTTTAAATAATATTTAAATATTTTTAGTACATAAATAAAACACTGCAAATACTATTAAAAAAATGAGTCAAATAAAACATGAAGATTAAAAATAAAGAAATAAAAAATTTCACAAAAAACAGTTGGGGATATTTTGAGAATTCTTTAAATTAGAGATATTATTTAAAGCAAAGATGTGGCACCTTTTAAAAAATATCTAAAATATAAATATTTTCTAAGAAAATCATCCAGTCTATTTATAAAAGAACCAAACTAATTACAATATACTGTAAATTAAATTAATTTTTTTAATACATATTAACTAAGCTATAATTATAAATTTTCATTAACTGATAGAATTGTGGATTAATTTAAGTGGCTATAAAGAGTCCAACCCACTATATTCCTAATTTAATTTAAGTGCCCAAGGTTCTCACATATATCAATAAATCTAGCATATATGGAAACATAAATAATATGCATGTATTATCATCATCTAAAGATATATTTTATAATATATATACTTAAGAAGTATGAAAAATGATATGCTTATATTATCGATTTTGAAGTTGAAGTAAATACTTATAAATATGTTATGCACAAAGTTCTTTAAAATACTAGTTGAAGTATATAGAAGCATCGACGAAATTTTACCAATATATATATATATAGTCATTCGACTTAATAAGCCTACGTATGTTATGATAATAAATATATACATGATAATTATAAAAGATTTTTGTATTGTAGTAAGTCTTAAGTGATTCTTTAGGTTGAATTAGTTTAATCATATTTAAAATAAATTTGAGGTTTAAACAATATGTATACGAAGGATAATAAAATACTTATGCATGGATGGAGTAATAGATAATTAAGTAAAGAGAAAAAACTAAAAAAAATGTTATACTAAAAATATTATATATAAGTGAGAGTAAAGGATGGACTTAAACTAAAAATGTCATCTTTATCAAATCAAATTAGATTCTGTGACATTAAAAATATGTTAGTAAAAGAAAAAAAGAAAAAAAATTGAAATAAGATATAATGGGATTAAATCTTAGATCTCAAGCAACCATCTTAAGTATCTCTACTCTATTTTAGCCTTAGCCTCCATACCCATATGATAATTTATGACTTCTTCTCTCCCTCCATTGTTTTCATCATACATTCATGGAGACCAAAAAAACCCGAACTCTAAAAAAATAGAAGCTCTCTAACATACCCAAGCATTGAGGACCATGGCCCTTCGATGGAAACTTCATTGTTCGTTGAATCAGTTAAGTATATGTTTAACTTACTGCAAACTAGTAGTTATATATATATATATATATATATATATATATATTATACGAACTCAAATATATTTTTAAAGCACATATTAAATGATAAGATAGTTATAAGCTTCACCTATGTTTGAAAGAATGTCTTGAAAAATAAGAACAAAATAAACTTAAGGTGTGTTTAAAAGCATCTTTTGAATGATAAAATGATAATGAGTTTAATATATGTTTGAAAGTATATTTTGAGTGATAAGATCTAGGTTTACACTCAAAATTATATAAGAATAAAAATATATAAGTTATAATGAAAATGAATGATATGCATGCATATGTTATTATATCATATGTAAAAGTAGACGTACACATTATAACGTGTAGCATGTGAATGCACAGACATATTTATATGTTGTCACGAATTTAACTAGTTTTGTTTAAGTTGTATGACATCCTTGCGTGTTAGCTTGTAAAAGGTTAGTCTCTCTGAAACCTCTTATGATCTCATAACGACGTACAAAAGAGAATATGAATTAAAGAAATCGTTCTAACTCAAGTTCCCACAAGCAAATATTTTGATAAATAGTATAAATTATAAATATAAACTTTGCAAGCTTTAAATGACCACGTGACAAAGAGTCCAAGGTGGTCCGTCACGACCAAAAGTTTTCACAAATGCTCACATAACACTATTACAGAATAATAAAATGAACCAACCCTAGACAATACTTCAAAGTCTCCACAAATTGCTGACTCTTCGTACCACCTACGAAGCTAGAAAACCCACCAAAATAGTTATCTAAATGACCTATTTTTGGGTAATTTTGCCTCTACATGATAACTGTACATTTATAAGACTAAAACGATTATAAAAGTCAACCAAAATGAGATAACTAATTCTATTGTAAGTCTTCTACATATTGTACAAAATATGAACAAAATTGAAAGACACAAATATACCTAAATATTATATTGAACACCTTATGTACAAATTTACATAATATGTAGAGGGCTTACAATAGACTTGGCAGCCCCTTGTATATAGATTTATCTGTGACATTCTACATTACTTATTCCTTCGACGTCCTTGTCGAAGTCTTTGGCGATGCTATATCTTCTCGCTTTTATTGAATTTTCAATCTTTTGCTTTAGCTACAATATATCTCCCTTTGTTTTCAACTACTCTACATCGTTGTTGTTGAGCAGTCAATATGCGAATATTATTTCAACTCACTAGTGACTCTAACTATAGTGTGGGGTTGGTCTATTTGTGCTAATCTTTGTTGATTTATATAGATCTCTTAAAAGAAGAAAAAGACTATTCTTATTGTGCGTTAGTCTTTAAAGTATTTGCTAGTCATATATGCCCTGCAAGTCAATCACGTGAGTGATGGCATGTGTGACTTGACACACAGTCTTTTTGCTTATTATTATTTGGTATTTTATCACTTTATAATTGAATATTGCTTGAATATATTGTGACGTCCATAGGTCTGTGCAATGGGAATCAAATCGTAATGAGATCATGATAACAAGATCGATTCACCTTTAAACACGGATCCTAAATAATCTCGATCATAGGTTACTCGAGAGGGACATCAAGATAACCGAACAGACTAGTATATTGTATACTCGTCCATATGATGGATGTAGCTAGTCTCATAGCTGCTCATGTGGGAACACTAGGGATACAATAGGTGCTCATTGGGGAATGAGTTCACAGATTGATCCGCTTACAGAATGTTGAATGGTTGATGATGCCTTATTATCAAACAGTGATTCCATTATCCCAGTGGTATATCTGGTCCTTAAACTTGAGACACTAAGGATGTCCTGTATGAGTGCTCCACTCTTTAATATCGAACTTATATGTTTGAATGTCTCAAATCTAATACAGGCAGTCATCGGGAGTGGTAGTCAACCTTACGAGAACTATTGAGTATCGATAGAGGATCATCCACTCTTGGTGTCATGAGAGAATGTCTCATATATTCTTGCTCAGATAAATCTCTAGCCAAGGTCGTTCGGATTGAGAGAGAAAGAGTTCTCTAGGAGAATCTGATTAGAGCGAGACTCGAGTAAAAACCCTATGGGTTTGACAGTGGCATACCCAGTAAACGAGAAATAAAATAGAGGCTCACAAGCCCAATAATAATAATCACAAGTACACACATCACACGGTCTATGATCATCCGTCCACATATCATACATCACATGTATAAATCATCATCATGTAGGACTACTAAATAATAATAAAAATAATAATCAATTAAATATTTTAATTAATTAATATTTTCTTAAATCAGGGATATATAGGGAATTTTATGAATTCTTAGGGGTATTTTTATAATTTAGACAAAGGATAGAAACTAGAATTTCTTAAATTCCTAAGGGCAAAACTATCTTTTGCCCAAGACTGCCCTAAGCCCCCTTCTCTTTCGCTTGTTGCAGTTGCCGCCACCCTGCCGGTGGTGACTTGTGTGGGGGTCGCAGGGGCGCCGCCCCTGCCCATGGACGATTCTGCCCGCGGGGCAACGCCCTCAGGCGGTGCTACACCGCCGAGCGACTGCCCCTGCGGGTGGTTCTGCCCGCGAGCGCAGCGCCCATAGGCGTCGTTGCCCTACGGCACCTTACCCCGTGAGTGTAGCGGTCGCAGGCGCCGCTGCCCCGTGAAACCTCTGCATGCGGGCTGCTAGTGGCTACGCCAACGGGCTATCATATGCGAGGGCAATAAGGGCAAGGGGAGACCAAGTAAAACAAATGTTGCTAAGAAAGACCTGGCAAAGGACAAAGGTCAGTACTTCTACTACGGAAAAGATGGGCATTGGAAGAGGAACTACAAAGAGTACATTACAGAGAGGGTGAAATAGAAGCTTGGATAAGCTTTAGGTATATCCACGATCAGTCTCCATTTGTTAGACTCTTATGATAACACATAGGTATTGAATATCGGTAGTGCTTATCATATTTGTAATTCGTTGCAAGTTTTGCAAGATTTAGAAGACTGGCGAGAGGCGAGATTGACCTCAAGATGGCCAATTGAGCAAAAGTTACTGCTGTAGTTATTAACGAGGTCACCCTACATCTGTATGATGGAGCTATTATTGCATTTGATGCATATTATTTTATTCCTTCTATTATCAAAAATATTATTTATATTTAGTATATATAAATTAGTTTTTTAGAACAATGGTTGTTCAATATTATTATATGATAAGATTATCACGAGAGGAACATTGTATAATGGTTTGTTTATGTTAGACACTGCTCTACATATCATGAATATAAGTATATCTAAGAGGAAACGAGATGAGGTGAACAGTGCATACCTGTGGCATTGTAGGCTAGGTCATATCCATGAGGAAAGGATTCAAAAGTTGCTAAAGGATGGATATCTAGATCCATTCGACTATGAGTTATATACAACTTGCGATGACCAACTCTTCATTTAGTGGAATTAGAGAAAGAGCCACTGAGCTACTGGAACTCATACATAGTGATGTATGTGGACCGATGTCAACTCATATCATTAGTGGTTACTCCTACTTCATTACCTTTATTAATGATTTCTCAAGGTATAGATATGTGTACTTAATGAAATACAAGTCTGAGGACTTTTGAGAAATTCAGAGAGTATAAGAATGAAGTTGAGAACCAGACGGGAAAGAGTATCAAGACTCTTCGATCAGATCGAGGAGGTGAGTACTTAAGTACATAGTTTACCCAGTTCCTCAAGGACTATGAGATTTTATCCCAACGGACATCTCCTTATACACCTCAGCTCAATGGTGTATATGAAAGGAGAAATCATATACTGTTTGACATAGTACGATCCATGATGAGTTTCGCTAACTTACCCATCTCATTCTGGGGATATACCCTAGAAATCGTAACTTACCTTATGAACAGAGTTCCAATTAAGTCGGTAGCATCTATACCATATGAGATATGGAAAGGAAAGAAGCCTAATCTTAAGGTTGTTAAGATTTGGGACTGTCCAGCACACATTAAAAGACACAACGCTGATAAGTTGGAATCAAGGACGGAGCGGTGCAAGTTCGTGCCCAAGGAAACTTATGAGTATCATTTCTATCAGCTCGAAGACCAAAAGGTCTTTGTAGCCTAGAGAGCGGTGTTCCTTGAGAAGGAACATATTCTTGGCGGAGATAGTGGGAGTATCATAGAGTTAAGCGATGTTGAAGAACCTACCTCAAGCACCACTCTATAGCCCGAGTCTGTTCAGGTACCTAATACATAAGTTCCAACTTTACGTAAGTCCGATAGAGTATATCATCCTCCTAAGAGATATGTGGGACATATTGGAGGAGAGGATGTTGAGGATATTGATTCTCAGACCTACGAGGAGGTTATTATGAGTATAGACTTCAGAAAGTGGCAAGAAGCTATGAATTCTGAGATGGATTCCATATACTCCAACAAGGTTTGGAATCTAGTTGACGTGCCTGAGGGTATTGTACCCATCGGTTGCAAGTGAATCTTTAAGAAAAATATCGAAGTAGATGGAAAGGTAGAGACTTATAAAGCAATGTTAGTGGCTAAGGGGTATCGTTAAAGGTAAGGTGTTAACTATGACGAAACCTTCTCACCCGTAGCCATGCTAAAATCCATCCGAATTCTATTGGCTATTGCAGCACACTATGATTATGAGATCCGACAAATGGACGTAAAAATCACATTTCTCAATGGTAACCTCGAGTAGGAGGTGTATATAATACAGTTTGAGGGATTCGTGTCCAAGGACTGCCTATATAAGGTGTGCAGGTTGCATAGATCCATTTATGGACTAAAGCAAGCTTCCCGAAGTTGCATAGATCGAGGGATTCGTGTCCAAAGATTGCCTATATAAGGTGTGCAGGTTGCATAGATCCATTTATGGACTAAAGCAAGCTTCCCGAAGTTGAAATATAAGATTTGATGAGGTAATCAGATCTTATGATTTCGTTAAGAACGAAGATGAGTCTTTTGTGTACAAGAAGGTAAGTGGGAGCGTCATTACATTCTTGGTGATATGTGGATGACATCTTGATCATTAAGAATAATGTATGAATGCTATCCACAGTAAAAGCTTGGTTATCTAGACACTTCTCCATAAAGGACTTAGGGGAAGCATCCTATATCTTGGGGATTCAAATATATAAAGATAGATCCAAGAGGATGCTTGGTCTATCCCAATCCAGGTACATAGACACCATTGTCAAAATGTTTGGCATGAAAAATTCCAAGAGAGGTCTCATACCAATGAGACATGAGATATCGCTTTCTAGGAGTATGTCCCCAAAGACTCTTGAAAAAGGGCGTAGTGGCATAGTATTATCGCAATCGATAAGTCGAGTAAATCATTATGAAGATAATAATTCACTGAGTCAGAAGGAGTTCTGATAAGTATGACTCACAGCCAGCTCAATATTGGGCCTAGAGGGTCGCATACATATGGTAGACATTACGATAAGTAGAGGTTCGGATATGAGATATCCATCAGAACCCCATATCTTATTGGATATTCAATAAGCCCCTGAATTATTGGATCCTATAGATGAGATCCAATAAGAGCTCATGAGAGATTATTGGATAGAGATCCACTAATCTAAGAGGCTCAGGTAGTTGGATAGAGATCCAATACCCAATAAGGGAAGGATCCATTAGGGTTACGTTGACAGAGAACCTCTATAAATATGAGGGATTCAATAGTTTATAGGCTAGAGCCTTTTGCTTCCTCTCCTGTTCTCCTCCCACTCTCCACCTCATAGCAGGCTTGGAGTTTTGAAGAGCGTCATTATAGCCTTGCTGTGTGGATCACCGCTAGAGAGGAGGGCGCTTGACCTCCTTCACTCTCTCCTAGAGATCTGTAGGAATTCAAGGATATACGATCTCCCTAGGTAACATAATCTATCTCACACGTGGTTTTCTATTTCGTAAATTTTTATGCACCAATCTTTGCACGATGATGAACATATCTTTGGGAATTGAAGATTTTATTTTTTATTCTTTTGCTACACATGTGATATCGCCATCTAGATTTTCCAACAACGTCTCACATCACTTGAACTAGGTGGATATCAATTGAAGCTTTAATGAGCATTGTCTTATAGACTTTAAAGTTTTTAAGGTCTTTCCTATGCAAAATTTGTCTATCAATTTCTTTGATACTTAATTGTCACCTCCAAGTAGGTTCATCGCTTTCACTTTCAATTGATATTCTATTAAGAAATAAAGTAGACAATCTACTCTCACAAGAACCAACCACCATTGATGAGGATTTGACAACCATTGTTTGTCACTAAGCCTCTTCCAATGGTCTTTGAACTTTGGCATGTGCCTTAAAGCTATCTTTAACTTTAGCACCATATAAGATGAGTCAACCTTGGCACCATGCAAGATAAATCTGCTCCATTAGAACAAGAGACTCATAAAACAACATAATCTCGCTCTTGTTTTTATAAAAGTTTATGTCATTGACCACTGTCCAAGGAAAGCTTCGTCATCACTCTATATTTTGTCTTCTATATTGACTCCCTTCATGCGGCTTGGGCACTTCACTAGGTTCCAATCAAATTACTCTAACTCCTCGGTTTATATTAAGTTAATGGTGGCTCTCATGCTCACCATTCCACAGGTCAACCCTCCTTTGAGTCATATCTTCACATCGGCTCTAAGTGTACCTTTATTTGATATTGTCTTAGTTTACTCTTACATTACGTCCACTAGTGTATTACCTCATGCAAGATCTTATGATGACGCCTTATCACTTTCTTTGTCCGTTGAGCTTTATAAAGCTATTATTTTGAAGAACCCCCTTAACATATGCGGTTCGTTGCATATGATTCACCCTTAGAGAATTGAGACTTATTCCTCCTAAATATCTATCCTATTGGAGCAATTTTCCTCTTGACATCCTTCCTTCTAGAAGTTTTAGAGACCACCATCTTCTTATACTACTTCGCCTTGCGGAATAAACTACACGTTATTTTGTCACCATGAGCGCACTTACTAGATTTTGACTCTTCGCCAATATAACCTCATTATGCCCCTCAAGACTTAACAACATGTTGAATATATTACACACTTTATCCTCCTACAGACATATCTTTCCCATACCAAAGAGAAAGGTTTCATGCTTCATGAGATCGATTTCGATCACCTTCCAATAGTTACAAATAGTCAATCCTCCGAATATAAGTCTTTGCATGAGTACCAAATTCTTTGAGTTAACAATTCTCCCTTACTTTTGTGAGCTTTGCATAACTTTTCAATCATCAAGTAACCCAACCCTTCTTACATGGTCTCGTCCTTTGACAAGTACTCTCACTTGCCTTGAGCACCGTCATGTTTGGTTGTTAACATTGAGTTATCCTAACTTCTATGCACTACATATTTTTTCCAACTCGCTTGTCCTTGTGGTGTCTCTCGAGTGAAGGATTGGCCATTCCTTTGAATATCAATTTCGGATACTCGTTCATCTACGTGACTCCTTTACCTACAACTCTATAAAATGTTTTCCTTAAATAATCACGCATGTTGGCTGCTTTCAATGTAGCCCCACCAGATCCCCCACATTTACATATCAAGTGTTTATAAGTGTACTTATCCCGCTTTGATATCATATGTCATGTGCTTGGTTGGTTTTGCTTAAGTCATGTTGCATCCTTGCATGTCCGTTCGTAAATGGTCAACCTCCCCGAAATCTCTTATGATCTCATAAGAATGCACAAAAGAAAAGATGAGTTAGAGAAATTATTAACTCGGGATCCCCCAAATACATATTTTAGCAAATATTTATAAATAATATAAATTATAAACATAGACTTTGCAAGCTCCAAATGATCACATGACAAAGGATCTAGGATGATCTGCCATGACCAAAAGTCACCACAAGTGCTCATATGACATTACTACAAAATAAGACGACAAAATAACTCTAAACAATATCCTAAAGGCTCATCCAACTATGTGTCATTTTGATAGATCCAAGATGTTATGTTAGTTGACACTTTATACTACTCTACAAAGCTAGAAAACCCCAAAATAACTATATGGATGATATATTTTTAAATAATTTTATTTTTACACGATGATTACGTATAATTTATATTTATGAGATTAAAAAAATCATAAAAACTAACTAAAATTAGGTTATCAAGTCTATTATAAGCTCTTTGTTATATAAAGCATGAACAAAACCAAAAGATATAAATATACATAAACGTTACATGAAACACCCTATATACATATTTGTCTACAATAGTATAGTGTGGGAATACACGTATATGTTACAACGTATGATGTAAAAGTATATGTATATGTTACGCTTGCAGTGTGGGAGTACACGTATATATTATGATGTGTAATATAGGAGTATACAATATAAGAGTGTAAGTATATATTATGATGTACGATATAAAAGTACACGTATATATTATAATGTATAGCTTAGAAATGCACGTATATATTATGAAATATAATATTTATAAATGTATATAATTTTTTATTACATGCACCATGAATTATCGTTGTATATGCTTTAATTTACTTTAAATTAAAATTTTATCTCCTTATTAGGCATTTGTCATGTTATAATTCATCTATCTAGTGCTCACATGCATTATAATTTATTATACATTAAATTTTTTACCATTTTGGCATGCACTTATTAGGTTATGGTATTTTATGCTATTAAAGAAGTAATAAGAAAATAAGTTATAATTAACACATGTGCTTTGACCTACTGGTGCACGTATACATTATAACTTATTATACATCAAAATTTTTACCATTTTGGCATGCATTTATTACATTATGGTATTATATGTTATTAAAGAAGTAATAAGAAGATAAGTTATCATGATTTTATGCACTTATACATATGTGCAATGTAAGAGTTCATGGATGTATGATAAAATATAGCGGGAAAGTTGACTATGATTTCCTATGGCATATATCATGAATTATTTTTGCATATGTGTATTTTGATTAAATCAAAATTATATCTTTTTATTATATATATTTAATTGGCAACAGCTATGAAATATTTATGCATTGGTATATATGACATGCAATGTGGGAGAATACATTTATACATATGATAATGCATGATGTGGGAGATCATACATGTATTACTATTTTATATTGCAAATGTTACAACCTTGCACAAATGTATTATGACTTACCTTGAATAAGAGTTTTACCTCTTGATTATGTATCTTTATCTTGATTATGTATCTTATACGCAGTTAAAGAGGCTATAAAAAGATGAGTTCATAATAAAATGTTTATTGCATTTAGTGCTGTGGGGTTGCAAATATAGCACAATGCATGCTCACCTTCATATGTTAAATTAGAAATTAGTACTTATTGAGTTTTCCCTCATAGTATACACCATGTTTTATAGGTAAGGATATTGTTAATCCATCCATATGATGGGCAAAGAGATGACTAAATATAGGTATATGCCAAAACAAATATAGAATGTATATGTTTATAATCAATGTGCATATATTAAATATCAATTTATATAAGAAAAACTCTTATCATTTTATTTAGCAAGTTAGGATGTTCAAATTTGTACACTTTACTGATGTGTAATAGCATTGATAAATAAAAATATAACATCATATTTTAATAATACATGTAGGATATAAATGAAATTAAAAAATAAGATGTTATAAGATAAGAACTAAATAGCTATCAAATTTCCCAATATGTAAGATCAGGTATTAGTTGGTATCTTCAATTTTCTTGCCTATTTTTTATGGTATGCAAAGCACCACATCAATAATTTATATTTATTTAAAAGTTGATAAAGCTTATGTGTTAAAACATAATTATATATAGATAATTAAAATTTTTATATATTTAAATTAACGTTATTGTTGTTATGATAAATTCTGATTATTCAACTCATGGCAAAATTATTAAAAATTATTATTTAAAATTTTACTTTTATGTATGAGGTAGTTTATAGTAGGTTTTGTATCTGCTTCAGTTATAATATTTTTCAATAGATTTATAACATTTTAGTAAAAATATTAAAAATTATAAATCTATTCAAATATATTATAAATATCACTATAAATCTTACATGTAAGAATTAGACTGATCCACAGTACTGTATCAATCGATCTAAATTGATGAACTGATTCATCATATCAATCCATATGGTGTAATTCTCAAGAATTATGATAAATAAAAGTACATGAGAAACATGAAAAGCAGCAACCACAAAATAATAATAATAATAATAATAAAGATGGGTTTTCCGGCACGCGGCATACATTGGTTCGCTGATTCTGCTGTGTGGTACATCAACGAGTTTCCATTGCCATCTTCTTTCTCTACGTTGCCACACGCATTCCACAGCAAGCGCCACCAGCCACTCCTGACACGAATATTGACGCACATCGGACGGTCCTCGTCGCAGGCCCTCACTCCGGGCCCGGCCGTAAACACAAGGCACCTCGCCTTCTCCCAAGTCACGAAACCTTGTATTCTTTATCCGTCGGTCCGCCTCCATTTGCCCTTTATAGAAGTCTGTGGACGTCTTTAGAATTCGCTTCCACCGCTTTAAATGCCTCCCCCTCCTCGATTTTAGATCGTTTCCGCCCCTTCCCTCTCTGCGATCGAATTTTGGAGCTGCAGCAAACCCTAGTCGACTCGGGCGAAGCGGGAGACATGGCGAGGTTCTCGCGGGATGCGATCGACACCTTCATGAGCATCACCGGCGCCCCCGAGGCCGTCGCGCTGCAGAAGCTCGAGGTACGATCCCCTATCGCGGTCCCGACGGTTTCTGGTTGATTCGCCTTGGGTCGGATCCAGAATTGGGTTTTTTTTCCTCTTCGTCTTCGTTCTTCTTTGGCGACTTGCGATCCGAATCGGTAGTTCGATTGCTGTTCTTCGATTAATATGATTGCTTAGTGTAATTCGTTGGTTTCTTTAGATTAAATCGATCGGGCCATCACTTGTCGTGAGGGGATGTGTTCTTAGGGTAAGTAAAGTGACCTTAGTGGGGAATGTGTTAGGTGTGCTTGATAAAATGGCTTCTCAAATATGTTCTGTATGAATAGTTATTAGCTTGCATGTAGCTTTTGCAGGTATGTAACGTTCTTATTATGCTTAAATTTGTGGGAATCGTGAAGCATTTTTGTGTTCCTTTGGTTGATGTTCTTATCTTTCCCTTTTAGAAGCATGTATTCTTTACGTAACAATTTGAAGAAAACTTTGTGCGATTGGTATAACCTTTCATGAGAACATCTCGTGCGTCACGAGCAAAGGAGAGTGGATCAGTATGGCTACCTTGACCATATTACTTTCTCACACTTCTTGCTAAAATGCGTGTGAATTTTGGGAATAAATCTCGGTTTATTAATATATTGTTTTTGGCGGTTTCTTAAGCTTATTGTAGAACAGTGAGTTAGGTCTATGGAGCAAGGTTTTAAATTTTCGTTTCATCTCACATGAAAGGGTCTCAATTGAGCAGTTTTAGTTTCATCCAATACTTTATCTGGGATAAAGTTATGTTCCAACGATGAATAAATTGTTGAAATGCTGACTTGAGCTATGTACTGTGAAACTTTTGGTCATCCTTTTTTGCTCTTTTTTCTTTTTTAATCCTTATCAAAACTACGGCATTCAAATGGTTTGTGAGTTAAGTTGGCTGGATTGTTGGGAAACTTAGTAGAAGGGTTGGGCTAGGTTTTATAGTTGTAAATTGCATGAATGTTAAATAATATCCTTGTTTCTGTTATGACTGTAATCATGTCGTCCCATGTGTTTGACTTTGGTGCTTTTTCTTTTGTTAGATCAAATTAATCAGATGGATTTACATTTTTGCAATCTTAACTGGAATTTCTTCTCCTTACAAAATCAAAATTTTCCATGAATCATACTCAGGAACGTGGTGGGGACCTGAATGAAGCTATTAATGCTCACTTTAGCGAAGTAGATAGGGTTAAGTATGTGGTCTACACTTACTGATATGCTCTTACTTGTGATTACCGGGTTTTTACTTAGTTATCAGTTACATCTAACAACTGTTTTAATATCCAGCACAAATCAAGGGTCTGTCCCTCCTCGTGAAGATTTGATGCAGACAGATGACTCTTTTGACAGTGGGCCTCTAAGGCCTTCTTTTCCATTATTATCTGCTACTCGAGATGTGAACCCATTTTCTCTGCTTGATTCAAAATTTGGCCTTTTTTCAAGCCTTTTTGATGGTGGAGGTGCTTCCAGTTTTCCTAGACATGGTCCACGTGTTTCTCACCCAAGGGAGGTAAGGGAAATTCCCATTGATTTCAAGGATGACAACAGAGGAAGTGGACCTTCTGGTGTAGGACCTAGAATTGAGGAGGTCACTGGAAATGAAACTGCACATGGTCATGAGATTCATGGCACTGTCATCATTGATGATGAAGATGATGATGGCATTCAACCTACTCATGGTGGTCATGGTGTTAAATCCTCTGCTGACACCTCTCTTGGTCAGTGTGCTGGACCAAGTGTTTCCCCGTTGGCTGATATGACTGATTATAGCAATGAGATAGAAGAGGAAATGATCAAAGCTGCTATTGAAGCTTCCAAGCGAGAAGCTCAGCAACATGTAATTAAACAGTTTGATGATCTTATAAATCTTTGATCTGTAACTAATCCATCGTCTTACCAATCATTTTCACCTGTGTCACTGTAGGATATTCATGATCACCCAAAGTCGCCTGCAACTGATGATACTGATCTTGCACGAGCCGTTTCATTGTCCTTGAAGGTCTATTTTATGCTTATCTACTCTAGTTTTAAGTGGTTATTTTATCTGTACAATGTTTTGATGTTTCCTTAATTACAGACAGCAGAACAAGAGAGAGTGCTACGTCAACAGGGTGTGTATGTTGGAGAGAATCCATCTTTTATGGAAGTAGATGATGCAGAAAAAGATGCTGCATTTAATGGAAGGTGTGGATCTTTTATTACACATTGATGTGGAAGTAGAATCCACAATGGTGCTGCATTATTTCTTTGTGGCCTTTTTCTAATCCTATCATCATCAGATAGGGAATGGTATTGTGCAAATATTCTAATTTTGCTACTTCATTTCTTTTAAGTCTCTTGTGTGCATGATCTTATGTGTGGCTGAACCTAATGAAAGTTGGCTGTTTAATCGAGATCAGCTAGAGTCAAAATGGAAGAACACTGTGTGGAGGGAGGGAGGTGGGAGGGAGCAAGTGTGCGGTTGTGTGTGCATCAACACATGGCCAACCAACAGGCACACACCTGCATGTGGGTGTGTGTGCGGGTGTGCAGCATGTCTTAACACATGGCCATCCACTCTGATGTGTTTTTCTTCGGGTAATATTAGATGGTATGTGTCTGTTCACTATCTGATGTACTGGAACCATATCAGTCCAGTAGGCTATTGAAACCAGTATTAGGCCAAGATTTAAATCCTTGATTCAATCAAACACTCTTGGAATTTATGATGATACTTAATTCATCTAATAGTGGCAGTAAAATACTTATAGCATTTAATACTTTCTTCTTATGTTTCAGTAGGCATTATATCAACAGCAGATAAATAAGAGGTTGTTTAGAACATTTTTTATCTAATGTATTTTTGTTGAAAACTTGTAGAACCTTTTGGAACTAGTTCTATATTTGTTGTTTTCCTCATTTTTAAAAAAAATTCAGTTGCATTCTGAACCAGTGTGTGACATTGTTGAGTGTCGAAGCATGCAACCAACACCTCATGCATGGTCAATTTTGGCTGGGCTTGCCTTGCTGGTCATGAGTGTCCATCACATGTACCTTTCTTGGTATGTGATTTTTATGGCTGCTGCATCGCATATTTCATGGTATGTGCTATAAGTGCCCGTTCAGTGTGGTACTATTGCTTGGCTTGACATTTCCTCGATTAAAGCCTTGGAGTAATGTTGTTTTGGTCTTATTTTGGTGACATTATCCTCCTCATTCAAATAGTTTAGGTAAAAATTCTATTATGTCTAAGTTGTATCCATGCCTATGTATAACATTCTGCCTTGATGTGCAACAGTAGTTGAAATAGTCTTTTAAGAGACCATCAGATATCCATTTGTGGAGAAGTCCACATTGTTCTTGATGTCTCATGATGTTGCATGAGTTATGCAATCTGTTCTAGATTTTGGTGACTACAAATACTATTCTGGTCATTCTTCGTGAAACATTTAACTAATAATTATTTTGATATGAAAAGATTGTATCTAGTGAATTGCCTAAATGATACTCTTGTTACTGATACATGCCCTTTTGTTGTTGGAGGCATGGATTTGTTTCAGCTGACACTGGAACCTCAAGTCAAGTGAAATCAGAGGAGGAAAATCCATTTGTTTTGGAAGAAAGTGAAGACATAGAGGAACAACCTTTAGTGAGACACCGTTCCAGGCATTTAACTCCTGCTAATGTAGATTCTGCAGACTCTGGACAAGTCAGCTATAGTGCTTCAGGTCCTCCACAGCCTATAGATAGGCACCCTCAGCATAATGGACATGTTTTTGAGAATGACGAGGTAGGCATACGAACGATGGAGTATGTTATTATTTTGTTCATGAATGAATTGAAGTCAAACATCATAGTAATATGAACAATTTTCTCTTTATTCTTTGGATAAGTGGGGTGGGATATCTTCCGAGGAGCATGATGAAGCTGTCATGCTTGAGGCTGCAATGTTCGGTGGTATTCCTGATGGAACATCATATCGTTTTGGATATCCACCTCGTCAAATGCCTCGTCCACCATCCCCTACACTTACAGCACAGCGCTTGTTAAGAGAGCAACAGGTTCGATATGCCCTTTTACTTTCAGTTGGTTGCTGCTGCAGTCAACTTATGCAAAGTGTCCTTGATTTCAGGATGATGAGTATCTTGCAGCACTGCAAGCTGATAGAGAAAAAGAATTGAAGGCCCAGCAGGAGGCTCAACTTCGCTTTTTGGAAGAGGCTGCTGCCAGGGAAGCTGCTCTTCAGAAGCAGAAGCATGAAGAGGAGGAAAATCAAAAGAAACAGCTTGAGGAAGAGGTAATACATACTGTCTCTACATGGCGAACCAACAGCAATGGAGATGGTTTTTTGGACTAAATTATTTACTGCCTTAAGGTTTATAGTCTTAAGATTTTAAATATCATGTTGCTGCCAAATTAGCTATATATAGCTATAGTGAGAAAAATATGACTTGCTATTATATTTATATTAGTTCTGTAGATACTGTGGGCACCCTTGAAGCCCTAGAGTTGTATATCTTAATTTATTTGTATGTGTCTACAGAATTTCAGACTTCACATTTGTAACTAAAATTTGGATGGATGACAAATTACAATGATTTCATATACTTCACAATTTTAGTACTATTAGTTTTTATATTGTTTAAAATATGAAATATAAATTAAAGACTAGCAGCTATAAAGTCTTGTTTATAACATTATTGACATGACTTTCGAAAATAAAGGTACGAGGGAGAAGTTATGTGAACAAGGATACAAGAAAACCCATTTTCATTTCAAAAAACTGGAGAGATGAACTGAGAATAGAGATTATATACATGTGTTTCTGAACAAATTTTAATGGTACGACAAATGAGTTTTTAAGCTTAATAGTCATCTAGTAGTCTTTTGCTTTCTTGAAGTTTGTGGCTAGTTGTCTTGGCATGGAAAATTAATCGACATTTTGACATTCATCCTCCAGCCGTACTAACCTATGATTAAGATTACCTTGTGGGGAACAGTTCAGTAGTCTGTCCTTAAAGGTATATTATATGCAGAATGTGCAAGTATTATTAACATACAACAAAGACTCTTTTTGGGTCGATACTTATTGGTTTAGTGGTTGGGATAACCTGGTTTGTTGCAGGAACTTGAGTTGAAGCTTGCTGCAAAGCAATCATTATTACCACAGGAGCCTTCTTTAGATGATGGAAATGCTGTGACTCTTCTCGTGCGTATGCCTGATGGAAGTAGGCGTGGACGTCGCTTTCTGAAATCTGACAAACTTCAGGTTGAACTTTTGGATCGGCCATCATTGACAAAGCATACAGAAGCATTTAATTCTTCTTTTTTTGGGGTTATATATTTAATCACACTTTTGCCATTTGTTGCAGTTGCTTTTTGATTACATTGACGTTGGAAAGGTGGTTAAGCCCGGCTCCTACAGATTGGTAATACTTGAGTTTGTGATGTTTTGATTTGTCGCTCTTTTTATAATCGCAGTATCTTTCACTTCTGGAGAACTGTCATATGTCATATGTATGTCAGACTCTTCGATTGGCATGTTTCGATTCAGTTGGTCTTGTTATGGGGTTTGAAAATAAGATTTGGTTGTCAATGTTTCCGTATCTAACAGCACACCACACTTCAAAGCTGCTTTAGTCTGCTTTGTGCATCATTTCATTGCATCGTGTGGATCTATCAATTTATTTGCCTCGAGTTTCAGTGTTATCATTGTTGCCCTCATTTCATTTCTCTGAATCTGACAGGTGAGGCCATATCCTCGTCGTGCTTTCACCGAAGAAGAAACCCAACTATCCTTGAGCGAACTGGGCCTGACGAGCAAGCAAGAGGCACTGTTTCTAGAGTTGATTTAGAGCCTGCGATGCTTGGAAGTGCTAGAACAATAGATCCAACTTATCACATGAAAATTGGATGCTTCCACGGGTGTTTGACAAGTGTTTGGTTGAACTCAGTCCATGTGTGAAGACTTGGTGATTTGCCCCTTTTGGTGAGATTTGAATGCTCTTTCAGGAATGGTTTCATTTCTATGTCTGCAGTCGTCGGTCCAGAAAACCGTGTACATATAAAGAAAGGTCGCCACGAACCATGTTTGCTACCAAAAAAATGAAAAGAAAAAATAGAGGTTTAATAAAGAGAAACTAATATTCTCTTCCTTGAAATAAGTTAAACTATGTGAGAGCTGACAGCCACTTTCAGAAGCTCAACCAAGGAAATCCGGCATTATCTTTTCTGACCTATTGAATCATGAATTCAGTAAAGCTGGAAATTTCTCCGAGCAGCAGCAGGTTTTGTTCCTCGATAAGCTTTTGCTGCAAGCACAGAAGCTTCTCCTTCCCTCTTTTAAGAGGCCAAGATGTCTGTATGCATAAACCATGCAGCGTTACTAGCAACGGAATGGAGATTTCCTATGTCACTCGAGGCCAATTAAAGGCCATCATCCCATCCTCTCAGAACTCGGTGGGTGATGGAGAGGCAGAATGATGGATGGAGGGAGTCGAGTAGGTAAATTGTGTCACATTAAACTACATGTAGTAGACTAATGAATTATAGATGTTCTTGTCTTTCCATTTGTTTCTCACTGAAGTTGATCAATCAAGATCGGTCAACCCCATCTCTCTCTCTCTCTCTCGTGGTAGAACTCCAAGAGCAAGGAATTAATATGCTTCCACTCTCTGTTAATCCATCCATCGGGCTGCGAATATAGGATCCATTGCACCATTTTCCGATAAAGTCCACAGCACCACTCACCAATAACGAATCTGGACTCGGAACAACGACGTAGGATGACTCGCCGAGTGGATCCGCAACGACGACACTTAGTCCCACATCACAATTCCCAAGATATCTTCAAGCTACATTAGAACCCCAACGGGAGAACAGAGCACGACCTTACTTGAACAGGATCTGTTCTATAGGTTCGTACAACTGTCTCTTAGAACTCTAACGAGACAGGCACAAAAGTCTGGTTGATGATTCAGGACCTCAGGATCGGAGCGTGATTAACGGTGGGGATCTCTCGAGGTCTCTCACTGTAGGGGATCGTTCTCAGCTGGTGGTGCCCGTCGGCTGGGGCGATCCTGGGGTTGTCTGACAGACCCAAAACACGTTTTTTGGACGTTCGACTCGAATGTTGGGTCAAACACTTTTTTATATAGATATGATAATGAAAGGAAGAGCTTATGAAGATAATTGTGAGAGCAATAACAAAAATATTTTGAAGTAGTTTTTTTGACGTGCACACGTGACGAAGATAGAGAGAGAGAAGAACCTGAAGCTTAGACGCATCGCTCAAGCGGATGATATCGAGATGCGTGAGAGAGAGAGGAAGAAGAAGAAGAAGAAGAATCTACCATTGTTTACAGCTTAAGGAACCCCAACCTGATTCTCGTACGCATCGTTTAGAGAGAGAGAGGAATATGGCAATGTATGTAGCTTGGCAAACACCAGCCTGAAGCTGGCGGGCATCATTGACGTGAGAAACTCGCCCAACACTTCTCTTCACTCGTGATAGAATTATCCGCTTCAGAGACAGGAATCCAATAATATTTAGTCCCACATCCTAAGTATCTAATGGTCCAAGCCTTATATTAGACATAAAGCCAGCTGCCCGGACGTCATACAAATTATGACCGACTACCATTCGCTGAAGCTTATCTGACCGACTGCCCAATCTCCCTGTCAGTTTTCCTTTTGCTTGTGGTTTTCAGTGGGTTTTTGTTTTTAATGTACATGAGTTTAAATGAAAAACGTATATGTTTATAATCTATGTGCAGATGTTAAACATCAATTTGTATAAGGAACATTTTATCGTTTTATTTAGTAAGTTAGGATGTTTAAATTTGTACACTTTTCTAATGTGTTATATTTGATAGCATTGATAAATAAAAAAGGTAACATCATATTTTAATCATAAATATAGCATATGAATAAAAGTGAAAATAGAGTGTTATAACATAAGAACTAATTAGAGATCAGGTATTGGTTGGTATCTTCAATCTTCCTATTATTTTTGGGTATGCAAAGCACCACATCAATAATTTATATTTATTTAAAAGTTGACAAAGTTTATGTGTTAAAATATAATTATATAATTATATATATAATTAAACTTTATACATGTTTAAATTAGCATTATCGTTGTTATGATAAATTATGGTTATTCAACTGTTGGCAAAATTGTAGAGCCAACCAATATCAACTTCTAAGTTTGGAATATGTTTTGATTTAAGGAGTGCATCATGATATATCCGACAAGACCCATATGATACTTAAATTAGTATTGATTTATATAGTTCGATCAGATATCAAATGAAAATGGTATAATTCATTACAGGGCATAAGAGACGACCCTTTGAAAAAATATATTGAAGTCTTTTATAGTGCGATATGTTACTATTGGGTTAAGGTTAAAGTTAATGTTGGGAATGGTTATCTAATCATTAATGAGATTATGAAATCATGCCATGAATTTAAGAATATAAAGTAATAATTTATCGTTAATGCTACATGGGCGAGCTCAAGCCCGCATGATGTATCGATCAAATGAGATTGGAGTGTAAGTTAAGTAGAGATGAAATTAAGTTAAGTAGAGATGAAATTATTAGAAACGAGTCAACACTAAGAGGGGGAGTGAATTAATGCAGTGGTAAAAACATCGGTTTAAGAAAACTTTTCGTACGATTAAAATCGATTCCGAAAATATGCTTAGATTGAAAGCGTGTTAAAAAATGTATTGAAGGCAGTTTGCAGTTAATGTAAATTGCAAGAAGTAAATGCAAATCAGATTTTATAGTGATTCGGTCGTTGTGACCTACATCTACTCCGTCGATTCCTCTTTCGTCGTGGCTACCGGCATCCACTATCGGTCTTCCTTCGCGAAAATCAACCACATTTTACAACTTAATTCTCCTTTTACCGAGTTTAGGAGATAACCCTTATACCCCCACTTACTCCTCTCTCAAACTATTCTACACTTAGAACTTTGAGAGGAGTTTCACACACAATTGCAACAGAGTTTTCTTTCTTTTTTGCTCTAAGTTGTGTAGTTTAACCAGGGATGAGATGGGTATTTATAGGCCTCAAGTTGATTCAAACTTGGAGCCTAAAAAGGTTTCATCCCGGGTTTCCCAGGTCTTGGCAGTACCATCGCCTGCAACACTGTCACTGGACGGTACCACCGCCTAGAAGACTGTGTCTGGGCGGTACCACCGCCTGACATAGTCTCGGAGACTGTGCTACGATGGTGCCACCTATTGGGTCACTGTTTGGGCCTTCTACTTGGCCCAATACAACCTAAACTTGGGTCACTAAATGAGTCTTTCTCTTGGCCCAAAACAATCCTATTTTGGGCCCAATTGGCCCCTAATTGAGTGGAGCTAATTATATTCTAAATCGACTCAATTAGACTCTAAAACCTAACTCGATCTAGGCAAATTATTACAAGCACTAATTTTGTGTTGTCCGGCATATCATTGGTTCCTCCGACGCTTCGTCCGATCTTTCGGCGCTTCGTTCTCTTTTGTGGCCTTTACCCAATCGGTATGTTGAACTCCATAACTCCGATCTCCTTGGCGTAATATCCGTTTTTCTAGGCTCGATGCCCGAATTCTCGACCCGAAGCCTTCTGCCGACTAGTCGACCGTTCCTCCGACCCAACGTCAAATATTCTAACATGTTCACTCCAACCTAACATCCAATATTCTGACATGTTCAATTTACCTCTCTTGATCGACGTTAGCCCTACGTCATTCAAACGCATATTAGAACAACGCTATAATTGGTTTCATCATCAAAATTCAAGATTCAACAAAAATATTAACTAGGTGTCAACCAAGATGACATTTCGACCAAGTATTTAATTTCTTAGTAATCATGTTTTTGAACGATGGAAGTGCTAAAAATAAATGTGATAAAAATATTATAAATATTTAAAGATACTAAAATTGATTTAGAAGTTGGTTGTTCTTATTTTTAAACTATTAAAAATTATTTAAAATTTTATTTTTACGTATGAGCAGATTTATATAAGGTTTTGTATTCATTTGCTTCACTCATAACGTTTTTCAATAAAAAATTATAAATCTATTCAATTATATTATAAATATCACTATAAATGTTACATGTGAGAATTAGAGTGATCCATAGTTCAGTAGTGATCGATCTAAATTGATGAACTGATTCATCAAATCAACCAATCCATATGGTGTAATGTGGTATTTTAGAAACATATCTCAAGAATTATGATGAATAAAAACATCTGAGAAATATGAAAAGCAGCAACCTCGAAAAACAAAAACAAAAGTCCATCGATCGGGATCCATTGCACCATTTTTTGATACAGTCCACAGCACCGCTCACCAATCAGGAATCTGGACTCGCGACAACGACGTCGGATGACTCACCGAGTGGATCCGCAACGACGACACTTAGTCCCACATCACAATTCCAAAGATATCTTCAAGCTACATTAGAACCCCGACGGGTGAACATAGCACGACCTTACTTGAACAGGATCTGTTCTATAGGTTCGTACAACTGTCTCTTAGAACTCTAACGAGACAGGCACTAAAGTCTGGTTGATGAATCAGGACCTCAGGATCGGAGCGTGATTAACGGTGGGGATCTCTCGAGGTCTCTCACGGTAGGGGATCGTTCTCAGCTGGTGGTTCCCATCCGGCTGGGGCGATCCTGGGGTTGTCTGACAGACCCACAATATCTTTTGGACCATGCATGTTTTGTTTGTTAATTGGACATGCATCTTCTATTGCTGTTTAAGTTCTTTTACTTGCAAAAAGTCCTCAATTAAAATGAGACATATATATCTAATGCTAAACATAAATATAGTTATATTTGTATATATCCATGTTGTTCAGATGGATATATAATTTTTGCTTTTTTAATAATAGTTGGATTATATCATCCCATTATTTAAAATAATAAAAATTGTGCCCAGAAGCAAACAGTCAGTGCATCGGAACATTCCTTCCATCTCCATTATACCATAAAGCTCGAAGAAGCTTTTATATATATAGCCCACATCTGGTCCCAATCAGGCAAGTGCTACATCTCCCAATCATTCAATTCAAAATTCCCTCAGTTTCTTGATTGGTATACAGGCGCGAAGCACTTAACCTGAGTGCTTGTGCAGAAGGGAAAACCTCATCTGGAAATGTTAATTTTCTCTGAACATTCTTTCCAATCTTACATTTGGAACGCATTCTTGTAATAACCGTTCGTACCACGAGAATAATAGAATTTGGTAACGCAAGATTCCTAGAACAATGAAAGATTAATTCTCCTATATCATTTCAAATTCAAGAAATTATTGTTCCTCAAGTCAATGAAAGAATTGATTAGGGTGAACAACAAAATATTATCGATGAACTCTCACGTGATGTTGATATCATTGCTGATGATTTTGTAGAATAATTACAATTGATAATTTTGAAAAGATCTCAAAGAAAAAAAAATTTATTTTTTATGATTATATGGTATATTTATAAGAATCTAATTATGATATAAGAATAAAATGAGACCCCTTATCATTCTTACAAGTCTTAAAAAATAATAATTCTGAAAAATAATATGATATAATAAAAAATAAAATAAAATCAATCGACCATAATGGTGTTTGTGAACTCATTAAATTTTTAAATAATTATAAAAAAGTCAGTTGTTAATGAGTACTTAAGATAAAACATGACTTAGTGGATAATATCGAATGATATAAAGCCAGAGTCATGGCCAAAGGTTTTTCTCAAAAAGAAGACATCGACTATAATGAGACTTTTTCTCTAGTTTCTAGAAAGAACTCGTTGAGAATCATCATTGTATTAGTAGATCATTATGATCTTAAGTTACATCAAATGGACGTGAAATAATATTTTTCAACGGGAATTTTGATGAGGAAATCTATATGAAATAACTTGAAAGATTCATACAAAAAAGGGAAAACAAAGTTGGGTTTGTAAACTTAAAAAATTCATGTATGACTTTAAACATGCTTCTAGACAATGATATATAAAGTTTCATGATACCATTATTTTCTTCGGATTTAAGAAAAACATTGTTGATTAGTGCTTATATCTGAAGGCAAGTTGGAACAAGTTTATTATATTAGTGGATGATATTTTATTTACCAATAGTGATCTTGGTTTATTGCACGAAACCAAGATATTTCTTAGAAAAAACTTTAAGATGGCTGATATGAATGAGGCAGCATATGTTACTGGCATTGAGATATTCATGGATAGATCTCAATGATTATTAGGAATGTCTCAGACAGTATATACCAATCATACTTTCGAGAGATTTAATATACTACTTTGCTCAACCAATAATATACTTATTACTAGAGATGAAAAATTTAGTCAAAATCAGTACCCGAGAAATGACTTAGAAATGAATCAAATGAAAAAAAATATTCCTTATAGGTGTAAATATCAAAGCAACATAGGAATAAAATATTGGAAGGCTGTAAAGAAAGTAATGAGATATCTATATGAGACGAAAGATTATATGCTCGCATACAGGAGATCAGATCAACTTGAAGTGATGAAATATTTAAAATGTTGATTTTATAAATTACTTCGACAACAAGAAATCTACTTCAGGATTTGTATTCATGTTAGTTGGTGGGGTAATTTAAAAAAAAAATACAAAGCAATCACTTATTGTATCATCAATAATGGAGGTTGAATTTGTGGCATGCTTTGAGTCTACGAATCAAGCTTTATGGCTGCGAAATTTATCTTAGGACTGGTGTGGTCGACTAAATTTATCTTAGAAATTTATTTTATAATAATGTCGTAGTAAATTTCTTCTTTAAGAATGACAAGTACTCTACTGGTTCCAAGCACATCGAGATAAAGTATTTTGTGGTTAGAAAAAGAGTCCAGAAACAACAAATGTTAATTAAGAATATGAGCAGCACTATGATGATTGCTGATCCATTTACCAAAGCTTTACAATGTAAAATATTTAAAGAACATGTTCCTAGAATGAGGCTTGTGAGTAAGCCATAAAAGATGTGATAATGCATGTTTAGGTGGATGCTATTATTGATATTTCTTTTGCATAATTAAAGTTATTTATTTTTTTTATCCTATTTATATTTATATTTATGCATATTATAGTTGAATGTAATAACAAGACTATGCTGATAAGATAAATTATAAGGGTTATTATAAACTATATTAGGAAATACTAACAATATTGTGGTACATAGAAGAGAGTATGACATTGATGATATTGTTGAATCTCGTATTTTGATGATGAAACCACTTGATATGTGTTTATGATTTAAACTGCATTTTGAGCGATGCAGGTCTACTCGATCAGGTTTAGACAGTTGACGCAGGAGGAATTGACATTGCGCCGGAAGAGATCACGTCAGGATATTAGATGGTTGAATGCTTCGGACATCGGGCATCGGGCCAAGGAGAGCGAAATTGTGCCAAGGATATCGGGGTTACGGAGGTCAACCACCGATTGGGCAACAAGCCGCAAAAAAGGACGATGCACCGAAGAATCGGACGAAGCGCCAACCAATGACGTGCCGGGCAACAAAATATAAATTCGCGTTGTAATAATTATCTAGATCGGAGTTGAGTTTTGGTTTGTGTGTGCAGGATTAACTACGATAACGATGAAGACATAAAGCGAAACAAAGTGCTGGAGTCAAGCACGAAGGATTCGTAGGGAGTTCGAGAGTTCGACGGAAGTCCGAAGGTTCGTCGGGAATGCTGCCGGGACTAGCCGAGAATGAGTAGGGAGCTTGTCGAAAGGTTTTTTGGAAGCTCGCCGGAAGGTTCGTTGGAAGTTCGCGGAGCTCACCGAGAACGACTGGAGCTTGCCGAAGAAGCTCGTTGGAACTCGCCAAGATCAAATCGTGAAGTCTAGGAGCTTGCCGGGAGTCCGCAGAATGGTTTTCGAGAGTTTATCGGAAGACCGTCGGAAGCTCGCCGGAAGAAGTCTTGACTTATGGACTTTGTAATAGCTTAGAAAATATCTTTAAATTCATAGTTAGCACGTTAATTAGGGTTAGGATTAGGTGTTAATCCTATAACCCAAGTAGGGGCCAATTGGGCCCGAGTTCGGACTGGTTTGGGCCAAGTTTGGAGCCCAACCAGTGAGCTGATTTGGCCTAGGCGGTGGCACCGCCCAGCACCCGAGAGCTGGGCGGTGACACCTCCTGGGCTGGGCGGTTGCACCATCCAGCACCCGAGCGCTGGGCGGTGGCACCGCCAGCATCGGGAACATAAGAGAATTCAAATTTTTAGAGCCCAAATTTGAATCCTCTTGAGGCCTATAAATACCCCTCAAGTCTCAGCTGAGAATACAACTCTTTGAGCAGCAAGTGATTGAGAGAAAAGCCTTAGAAGAGTCTTTGCCTTTCTTGTTTTCAATTTGCTAGAGAGTTCACCTCCTTCTTTCTTGCTGAAAATTTGTAAGAGGTTGAACTGCTTGTAAAAGGTTGTAAGAGGGGTATTTGCCCTTCCATTTCAAGAGATTTGCTAGTAGAAGGTGGGAGCCTCATCGAAGAGAGG
The DNA here is from genome assembly GCF_036884655.1 of Musa acuminata AAA Group. Classification (NCBI taxonomy): domain Eukaryota; kingdom Viridiplantae; phylum Streptophyta; class Magnoliopsida; order Zingiberales; family Musaceae; genus Musa; species Musa acuminata. The sequence continues at coordinate 20,154,492 of NC_088336.1, forward strand.
CCTCGCAAGTGGATGTAGGTCATTTGATCGAACCACTCTAAAATCGGTATGATCTCTGGTTTGCATTTCATTATTACTATTTACATTACTGCAAACCTACTTACATGCTTTAGTTCCTTATTACCTTTGCTGCGCAACTTTAAGAATACGCTTTCAAGTTAAGCTTTTCAAGTTCCGTTCTTATCGTACGAAAGATTTGTCGAAACCAACATTTTAATCCGCTGCACTAATTCACCCCCCCCCCTCTTAGTGCCGCTCCGATCCTAACAATTGGTATCAGAGCCCGGTATTTCTCATTTCGGATTTACACCCGAGAGAAATGACTCTTCATGGCTTTCAAGAGGGCTTTTCGGTTGTTCGTCCACCGTTGTTTAACGGATTGGACTACACTTATTGGAAAACTCGAATGAAAGATTTCTTGATTTCTATGAATTTAGATTTGTGGAATATAGTTGAAAACGGTTTTCAACTTCCCTCTAAACCTTTGAACGAATGGTCGGATTTGGAGAAGAAGTATTTTTCTTTAAACGCAAAGGCTATGAATGCCTTATTTTGCGCTTTGGACAAAAATGAGTTCAATCGGATTTCTATGTACGAAATGACTTTTGATATTTGGCGTACACTTGAAATCACGCACGAGGGAACTAGTAGAGTCAAAGACTCTAAAGTTAACATTTTAATGCATGATTTTGAGCTTTTTCGAATGAAGCCGAGCGAAACCATTGTTGACATGTACACCCGTTTTACGGATGTCGTCAATGGTTTTCAAGCTCTTGGCAAATGTTTCTCGAATTTTGAACTTGTTAGTAAAGTTTTACGATCACTTTCTAAAGCTTGGGAATCAAAAGTAATGGTAATACAAGAAACAAAAGATTTAAATATTTTTCCACTTGAAGAACTTATCGGCTCATTGATGACATATGAAATGGTGTGCAATGCACATGATGAACACAATGAACACTTGAACCACCTTCCAAAGAACAGGAAGGATTTGGAACTCCGGACAAATAAATACCACTTGAGCGATGACTCAAGTGATGAACATAATGATGAACTTGAACTTCGAACACTAACTCTTAATAAGTTCATTAAACAAAAATCTAAAATAAACAATGAACTTGAACGGAGGAAGAGGCCAAAGAAAAGGAAGGCAACCAAGGATGAATCAAGAACTTCCAAAGGTGAAACGACGAGGGTTTTGACGAGCTTCAACTACAAGGTAAGTAACTCAACTCTCTTGAATTATTTTGAAATTACTTAAAGTTTTTAATGAGTTCTTAATTTAGATAGTAGGAATAGGAAATAAAAAAAAATTATTTTTCAAAAATTATATCATGTTTTTCCTTTTAGTATCTTTAAAAAAAAATTAAAAATTTGATCATGAAAAGTATATTGCTAAGGTTTCATACATGTTATGTTTTGAAATGTTGAATGATGTATGCAACATTATGGATAATAGTTATATATAATGCTTAGGATTAATTCATGCATGTATATTTTGATGATTTTATGTCATGCATGAGTTTTTGAAGTGAATATTGATTTGATACTCTCATTTTGGATTAACATGTTTTTGGTTTAATCATTTTTATGATGAATTAAGATGACATTCTCATGACATATTAAGATGACAAAGTGTATGTACATCTATGTATGAATTTCTTGATAGTCTTTTGATGATAGATGTGATATCATGATGTTTTATGTGTTTGGTCTTGACGATTTTATGACGAAACTTTTGTTTTGATTTTAAATGATGATACATGTTTTCACAAAAAGATTTGAACACCCTCACATGAAATCAATTATATGAAATGGAAATAAATTTTATATCCTATTGAGATTAATGAATTTAGTTTACCAATCTTGTGAATCTCATGAAAATAAACATGATGAATATTTTAAAAATAAATGAGTGTATCATGTATTTGGTCTTAATGATTTCTCTTAAACATATTTTTTTTGAAATCATACTTGATGATGAATATCAAGATATTAAAAGGATGTTATCATGGAATCATACTTGATGATTTGTTCTATGAAATTTACCTTTCCGTCTTAAATATTGACACTTGTTTTATTAAAGGTAAAGGAATGCTTATAAGAAGCAAATCACATGAATAGAAATTTATAAAAACGAAATACGATCCTCTATCTTATCGATTTTTCAATAAATCTATGCTTGTCATGTATGAATTTATTGAATGTGATTTTGAGGATGATTTCGGATTTCACAAATGCTTGATTCATACTTATGACATGAGACACATTTTAAATATGAATCATGTTCAATGCTTCAATCATATTATATCTCCCTTAATTCATTTTTTTCTCCTAGATTTATTTACGAAAGAGGAGAATCTTCCAAAAATAAAATGATGCAAATGAATCACTTATCGATATGTCTTTTTGAAATATCTTTTTAATGTGATGTTGATAATTTGAGATGCCTATTGGAATTCATGACATAAGATAATTGAATCCTTGACTAACTCTAGCTTGAAAATAGATGTTTAAAATCTTGCTTGATTAGCTGTTTTATAAGATTTTGCCTTTATGTCTTGAACTTTCATGCTTATCTTGATTTGACATATAATGACTAAGGCATGCTTAGATGAAAAAGAATCACTTCAAAAATACTTTTCCCATCGGATCAAGATTAATGATTTCATGATATTTTGTGAATCTCGAAATTGATTTTGATGACTTGATTATGAGTTTCAAGTTACCGATTTGATTTGAATAAGTTTTATTTAAATCATAATCTTGATCTTGTAAAATTGGAATCACAAATAATATCTTTTGGTATTCATGAATTGATACTCACAATATGAAAGTATTGGTATTCATGACTTGAATTTAATTGAAACATTGCATGCTTAAATTAATCATTCTCCTATGTCTCAAAAATTCCTTAAAAGCTCATTTGCTTTATGATGAATCACGAATCATGACTTGATCTATGATATTGATATATTTTAATCATGATCCTTGGTTGTATAATCCTTTTGCTCTAGTAAAAGGATTTATTGAATGAATCATGTCCTTCTTGAATTTTCTTGATATCATGACATGATTTTGTAAGTTGGCTTGTATAATGATTAAAATCTTTTTGCCATCGATTTCTCCCTTCTTTTCGGTAATGACAAAGGGGGAGAAATATATGAATTGATACTATGAGTGCCATATTTGAATGATAAATATATGAATTAATAAATGCCATATTTAAATTTGAATTATGTTGAGATATCAAAAGAAGCTTGCATCGAAATATATGGTAAATTGATAATCGAAATGCTATGATTGCCATATGCCATGTTTGCATCATATTAAGATATCAAGAACTAGCATTGTAATTTTACTTGCTGATATCTTGTCATATGATGAAATGCTACGAATTGTTGCTAAAATGATGCATGCAACACTTATGCTTTTTATATAATGTATTGCATATGATGTGTATCATGAATGCTTTAAATGATGAATGTTTGGTATCATGATCAACATGTTGATAAATGCTTGAAAATTTTAATGTTTGAGTATCATGTATGATATGCTTATTAATGATGATTGATTTATTTTTCGGTATCGTGCATGAAAAATAAGGTTATTGAAATTGTGTATGTTTTAATTTGAATATATAATGATGCACAAATAAGAATGATACTTACCTTTGTCATAATATGAAAATTGATATAAGGGTTTTCCCTTCTTTTAGACAATGACAAAGGGGAGCAAGAATTTCTAGCGTGGACATCATGAAAAGAGGCAAACTAACTAGCTTGCATAATTCAAGATGAAAGCAAAAATTGCACTTCTCAAAAGAGAAGATGCAAATGTAACATTTGCCAAATTGTTTGCTTGCCTCATGTAAAACATTATCTCTTGCTAGTTTGACATTTTTACTAGCTTGTATGTTGCAAAACTTGATCACTTTTTCAAACATTTTGCTAGCTTGCATGATGTAGAACTTGCTATCTTGAACATTACCAAAAGTGCTATCTTGTATGCTATAAAACTTGCATATCTAAAACTTGATAGCTTGAATGTCCTAAGCATGATGCATTACTTGCTAAATTTTCTAGCTTCAAAACTGCATGATGATAAAACTTAATATTATGTTTTTTCATGCAATGAGTTGAACTTATATTACAAACACAAAGAATAGTTGTACTTCTCCTTTTTGTTGATGACAAAGGGGGAGAAGTATGTTGATGACATGATATGCATAAGTTTATGCATATGTTCATGATGATGTGTTGCAAGTATTCATGATGAATATTGCAATGACTTGAATTCAGTTTGAATTCAAGGTTCTATCAATATGGCATATTGATAGGGGGAGTTTGTTTAAACTCCGGGAGTTAAGGTTAACTCTGTCATCAAGTGGTTGTCATCATCAAAAAGGGGGAGATTGTTGAATCTCGTATTTTGATGATGAAACCACTTGATATGTGTTTATGATTTAAACTGCATTTTGAGCGATGCAGGTCTACTCGATCAGGTTTAGACAATTGACGCAGGAGGAATTGACATTGCGCCGGAAGAGATCACGTTAGGATATTGGATGGTTGAATGCTTCGGACATCGGGCATCGGGCCAAGGAGAGCGAAATTGTGCCAAGGATATTGGGGTTACGGAGGTCAATCGCCGATTGGGCAACAAGCCGTAAGAAAGGACGATGCACCGAAGAATCGGACAAAGCGCCAACCAATGACGTGCCGGGCAACAAAATATCAATTCGGGTTGTAATAATTGTCTAGATCGGAGTTGAGTTTTGGTTTATGTGTGCAGGATTAACTACGATAACGATGAAGACATAAAGCGAAACAAAGTGTTGGAGTCAAGCACGAAGGATTCGTTGGGAGTTCGAGGGTTCGACGGAAGTCCGAAGGTTCGTCGGGAATGCTGCCAGGACTAGCCGAGAATGAGTAGGGAGCTTGTCGAAAGGTTTTTTGGAAGCTCGCCGGAAGGTTCGTTGGAAGTTCGCGGAGCTCACCGAGAACGACCGGAGCTTGCCGAAGAAGCTCGTTGGAACTCGCCAAGATCAAATCGTGAAGTCTAGGAGCTTGCCGGGAGTCCGCAGAATGGTTTTCGAGAGTTTATCGGAAGACCGTCGGAAGTTCGCCGGAAGAAGTCTTGACTTACGGACTTTGTAATAGCTTAGAAAATGTCTTTAAATTCGTAGTTAGTACGTTAATTAGGGTTAGGATTAGGTGTTAATCTTATAACCCAAGTAGGGGCCAATTGGGCCCGAGTTCGGACTGGTTTGGGCCAAGTTTGGAGCCCAACCAGTGAGCTGATTTGGCCTAGGCGGTGGCACCGCCCAGCACCCGAGAGCTGGGCGGTGACACCTCCTGGGCTGGGCGGTTGCACCGTCCAGCACCCGAGCGCTGGGCAGTGGCACCGCTTGGCTGGGCGGTGGCACCGCCAGCATCGGGAACATAAGAGAATTCAAATTTTTGGAGCCCAAATTTGAATCCTCTTGAGGCCTATAAATACCCCTCAAGTCTCAGCTGAGAATACAACTCTTTGAGCAGCAAGTGATTGAGAGAAAAGCCTTACAAGAGTCTTTGCCTTTCTTGTTTTCAATTTGCTAGAGAGTTCACCTCCTTTCTTGCTGAAAATTTGTAAGAGGTTGAACTGCTTGTAAAAGGTTGTAAGAGAGGTATTTGCCCTTCCATTTCAAGAGATTTGCTAGTGGAAGGTGGGAGCCTCATCGAAGAGGGGCCTCGCAAGTGGATGTAGGTCATTTGATCGAACCACTCTAAAATCGGCGTGATCTCTGGTTTGCATTTCATTATTGCTATTTACATTACTGCAAACCTACTTACATGCTTTAGTTCTTTATTACCTTTGCTGCGCAACATTAAGAATACGCTTTCAAGTTAAGCTTTTCAAGTTCCGTTCTTATCGTACGAAAGATTTGTCGAAACCAACATTTTAATCCGCTGCACTAATTCACCCCCCCCCCCCTCTTAGTGCCGCTCCGATCCTAACAGATATACAACCGCTATGACGCGCATTAATAGTTGAATTTAATGTAGTATTATTATGTTTATTGGCTTGTTTTTAAAATTTATGGTCATGTATAAAATACTTTTCAAAATTTTTTTAGAATCCAATTAGATAAAATTATTTTCAAATAATTTTTATTTATTTATTTTGATTTTGAATATCTTTTATATCTTATCAATTATTCGATCGAATATTAGATTATGTGACCCTTTATAATTAAATAAAATATATAATAGAACTAATTAAATTATAATGATAGATATTAGTCAATAGGAAAGAAGTCAATATTAAAGTAAGATTCATGGATACTAGGAACTCTCCTAATAACTTATCCTACACACTCTAATCTCTCCTATAAATAGATAAGACATCTAAAGACTAAACTCTCCTATAAATAGATAAGACATCTAAAGACTAAACTCTCCTATAAATAGATAAGACATCTAAAGACTAAAAACACATCTCATAGAGGATGTAGTTGAGAGATTACAGTTTCTTTCTCAACCTCCTTGAATCATCAATCTAAGTGGTCCTGTAAAAAGATAAAAAAAGAAAAGAATGAGATTCTAGTTCTTCTTACATATTGATAGTGGCTTTGGATCTAAAGACGGTGTCTTTAAATATCACATAGAGATCATTTTCAAATGATATCAAAAGGTATGTAAAACCAATCTAATATTATTTGATTTCAATCCTAGCATAAAAGATTTTGTCTGTATTACATATAGCATGTAACAATTTTTATGCTAACAAAAATATATAAAAGCATCGGCACCTACATAAATATTTTACAAAAAAAAATCACTCAACTTAATAAGCCATACTAGTGGACTTAAATATGAAGTTATATCATGACAATAAATATATACACGATGATTATAAAATATTTTGGTATCACAATAAATCATAAGTGATTCTTCAGGTTTGATTTAGTTTTGATTATGTCTAAAATAAGATTATCTAAAATAAGTTTGAAGTTTAAACAATATGTAAATAATATGGATGGAGTAATAGATAATTAAATAAAAAAATAAAAATGTTATACTAAAAATATTAATCTATGTGTAGATGTTAAACGTTAATTTGTATAATCTATGTATAGATGTTAAATATCAATTTGCATAAGGAAAACTTTATCATTTTATTTAGCAATTTAGGATATTCAAATTTGTACACTTTATTGATGTGTTATATTTAATATCATTGATAAATAAAAGGGTAGCAGCATAGGATATGAATGGAAGTAAATATAGGATGTTATAAGATAAGAACTAAGTAGCTATCAAGTTTCCAAGATTGTCAGATCAGCATACTATCTTACTTGCTTTTAAGCGCAAAGTCAAGTTCTACTTAATCATTCGACTCTAAATGCAGGTGTTGAAGCCTAAACCAAGTCTCCCAGAGAATATGCGTGTAAAGATGCAGTTAGGTGACACGTCAATGGAATATAAGTAAAAGTTGACAAAGCCTATGTGTTAAAATAATATTATATAGTTATATATATGATTAAACTTTATATATGTTTAAATTAATATTATTATTGTTATGATAAATTTTGGTTATTCATCTCGTGACAAAATGATATAAATATATTTGAGTCTTTTATTATGTCATATGTGACTATTGGGTTGAGGTCAAAGTTAAATAGGAATTATTATTTGGTCATTAATGAGATTATGAAATCAATCTAAAGATACAGAGTAACAATTTATCATTAACGTTATGTGAGCAATCTCATGCAACTGTATGAATCTTCTTTTCGGTACAATATTATTAGCCTTGTAGACTTGAGCCACGCATGATGTATTGATCGATTAAGCTTGGAATGTGAGTTAAGGAGACCTGATATATTAGTCGAGTGTCAACCGAATAGATAGAGATAACATTTTGATCAAATATTCAATTTTTTAAGTAGTCGTGTTTCTAAATAAGCGAGCTTATAGTGTTTTGATGGAAGTGCTAAAAGTAGTTGTGATAAAAATATTGTAAACATAGTTAAAAATACTAAAATAATTGATATAGAAGTTGGTTGTTCTTATTTCTAAACAATTAAAAATTATTAAAAAAATATTTTTCTGTATGAGCTGATTTATATAAGGTTTTGTATTCATTTGCTTCACTCATAACGTTTTTCAATAAAAAAATTATAAATCTATTCAAATATATTATAAATATCACTATAAATCTTACATGTGAGAATTAGAGTGATCCATAGTTCAGTAGTGATCGATCTAAATTGATGAACTGATTCATCATATCAACCAATCCATATGGTGTAATGTGGTATTTTAGAAACATATCTCAAGAATTATGATGAATAAAAACATCTGAGAAATATGAAAAGCAGCAACCTCGAAAAACAAAAACAAAAATCCATCGATCGGGATCCATTGGCACCATTTTTTGATACACTCCACAGCACCACTCACCAATCACGAATCTGGACTCGGAACAACGACGTCGGATGACTCGCCACGTGGACCCGTAACGATGACACTTAGTCCCACATCACAATGTCTGAAGACATATTCAAGCTATATTAGAACCTCAACGGGCGAACACAGCACGACCTTACTTGAACAGGATCTGTTCTATAGGTTCGTACAACTGTTTCTTAGAACTCTAACGAGATAGGCACCAAAGTCTGGTTGATGATTTAGGACCTCGGGATCGGAGCGTGATTAACGGTGGGAATCTCTCGAGGTCTCTCACAGTAGGGGATCGTTCTCAGCTGTTGTTGCCGCATCGGCTGGGGCGATCCTGGGGTTGTCTGACAGACCCACACACTTTTTTTGGACTTTCATGTATCAAAAACTATATTACAATGTCGAATGACTCGCCGAGTGGACCCGCAACGACAACACTTAGTCCCACATCACAGTGTCTGAAGACATCTTCAAGCTATATTAGAACCTCAACAGGACAACACAGCACGACCTTACTTGAACAGGATCTGTTCTATAGGTTCGTACAACTGTCTCTTAGAACTCTAACGAGATAGGCACAAAAGTCTGGTTGATGATTCAGGACCTCAGGATCGGAGCGTGATTAACGGTGGGGATCTCTCGAGGTCTCTCACAGTAGGGGATCGTTCTCAGCTGGTGGTGCCCATCGGCTGGGGCGATCCTGGGGTTGTCTGACAGACCCAAAACACGTTTTTTGGACGTTCGACTCGAATGTTGGGTCAAACACTTCTTTATATAGATATGATAATGAAAGGAAGAGCTTATGAAGATAATTGTGAGAGCAATAACAAAAATATTTTGAAGTAGTTTTTTTGACGTGCACACGTGACGAAGATAGAGAGAGAGAAGAACCTGAAGCTTAGACGCATCGCTCAAGCGGATGATATCGAGATGCGTGAGAGAGAGAGGAAGAAGAAGAAGAAGAATCTACCATTGTTTACAGCTTAAGGAACCCCAACCTGATTCTCGTACGCCTCGTTTAGAGAGAGAGAGGAATATGGCAATGTATGTAGCTTGGCATCGTTTAGAGAGAGAGGAATATGGCAATGTATGTAGTAGCTTGGCAAACACCAGCCTGAAGCTGGCGGGCATCATGACGTGACAAAACTCGCCCAACACTTCTCTTCACTCGTGATAGAATTATCCGCTTCAGAGGCAGGAATCCAATAATATTTAGTCCCACATCCTAAATATCACAATGTTCCAAGCCATATATTAGAGATAAAGCCAGCCCATTTAGTGCTACACGAACTGCCCAATCTTTTTGCTAGTTTCCCTTTTGCTTGTGGTTTTCTGTGGGTTTTTTTTTTAATGTACATGAGTTTAAATGAAAAATGTATATGTTTATAATCTATGTGCAGATGTTAAACATCAATTTGTATAAGGAACATTTTATCGTTTTATTTAGTAAGTTAGGATGTTTAAATTTGTACACTTTTCTAATGTGTTATATTTGATAGCATTGATAAATAAAAAAGGTAACATCATATTTTACTCATAAATATAGTATATGAATAAAAGTGAAAATAGAGTGTTATAACATAAGAACTAATTAGAGATCAGGTATTGGTTGGTATCTTCAATCTTCCTATTATTTTTGGTTTGCAAAGCACCACATCAATAATTTATATTTATTTAAAAGTTGACAAAGTTTATGTGTTAAAATATAATTATATAATTATATTTCGTCCTCTTTTGTGGTCTTTGTTCAATTGGTATATTGACCTCCGCAACTTCGATCTCCTTGTCGCAATGTCCGTTCTTCTAGGCTCGATACCTAAATTCTCGACCTGAAGCCTTCTGCCGACAGGTTGACCGTTCCTCCGGTCCGACATCCAATATTCTGATATGTTCACTCCGGTCCAATGTTCAATATTATGACATGTTTAATTTACATCTCCTGATCGACATTAGCCCTACGTCACTCAAACGCATATTAGAACAACACTACAATTAGTTTCATCATCAAAATCTGAGATTCAACACAAATATTAACTATGTGTCAATCAGATAGACATGACATTTCTACCAAGTATTTAATTTCTTAGTAATCATGTTTTTGAATGATGGAATTGCTAAAAATAAATGTGATAAAAATATTGTAAACATAGTTAAAAATACTAAAATTGATATAGAAGTTAGTTGTTCTTATTGAATGATGGAAGTGCTAAAAATAAATGTGATCCTGGGGTTGTCTGACAGACCCACAATCCTCTTTTGGACCATGCATATTTTGTTTGTTAATTGGACATGCATCTTCTATTGCTGTTTAAGTTCTTTTACTTGCAAAAAGTCCTCAAATAAAATGAGACATATATATCTAATGCTAAACATAAATATAGTTATATTTGTATATATCTATGCAGTTCAGATGGATATATAATTTTCATTTTTTTAATAATAGTTGGGTTGTATTGATGTCCGTTCTTGACCTACGCAATAATAGTTCAGATGGATATATAGTTATATTGGACCTTCGCAACTTCGATCTTCTTGGCGCAATGTCCGTTCTTCTAGGCTCGATACCTAAATTCTCGACCCGAAACCTTCTATCGACAGGCCGATCGTTCTTCCGGCCCGACGTCCAATATTCTGATATGTTCACTCCGGCCCAATGTTTAATATTCTGACATGTTTAATTTATCTACATTAGTCCTACGTCACTTAAACGCATATTAGAATAATATTATAATTAATTTCATCATCAAAATTCGAGATTCAACATAAATATTAACTATGTGTCAATCAGATAGAGATGACATTTCGAACAAGTATTTAATTTCTTAGTAATCATGTTTTTGAATGATGGAAGTGCTAAAAATAAATGTGATAAAAATATTGTAAACATAGTTAAAAATACTAAAATTCTCGACCCGAAACCTTCTATCGACAGGTCGATCGTTCTTCCGGCCCGACGTCCAATATTCTGATATGTTCACTCCGGCCCAATGTTTAATATTCTGACATGTTTAATTTGTCTACGTTAGTCCTACGTCACTTAAACACATATTAGAATAATATTATAATTAGTTTCATCATCAAAATTCGAGATTCAACATAAATATTAACTATGTGTCAATCAGATAGAGATGACATTTCGACCAAGTATTTAATTTCTTAGTAATCATATTTTTGAATGATGGAAGTGGTAAAAATAAATGTGATAAAAATATTGTAAACATAGTTAAAAATACTAAAATTCTCGATCCGAAACCTTCTATCGACAGATCGATCGTTCTTCCGGCCCGACGTCCAATATTCTGATATGTTCACTCCGGCCCAATGTTTAATATTCTGACATGTTTAATTTGTCTACGTTAGTCCTACGTCACTTAAACGCATATTAGAATAATATTATAATTAGTTTCATCATCAAAATTCGAGATTCAACATAAATATTAACTACGTGTCAATCAGATAGAGATGACATTTCGACCAAGTATTTAATTTCTTAGTAATCAAGTTTTTGAATGATGGAAGTGGTAAAAACAAATGTGATAAAAATATTGTAAACATAGTTAAAAATACTAAAATTCTCGACCCGAAACCTTCTATCGACAGGTCGATCGTTCTTCCGGCCCGACGTCCAATATTCTGATATGTTCACTCCGGCCCAATGTTTAATATTCTGACATGTTTAATTTGTCTACGTTAGTCCTACGTCACTTAAAAGCATATTAGAATAATATTATAATTAATTTCATCATCAAAATTCGAGATTCAACATAAATATTAACTATGTGTCAATCAGATAGAGATGACATTTCGACCAAGTATTTAATTTCTTAGTAATCATGTTTTTGAATGATGGAAGTGCTAAAAATAAATGTGATAAAAATATTGTAAACATAGTTAAAAATACTAAAATTCTCGACCCGAAACCTTCTATCGACAGGTCGATCGTTCTTCCGGCCCGACGTCCAATATTCTGATATGTTCACTCCGGCCCAATGTTTAATATTCTGACATGTTTAATTTGTCTACGTTAGTCCTACGTCACTTAAACACATATTAGAATAATATTATAATTAGTTTCATCATCAAAATTCGAGATTCAACATAAATATTAACTATGTGTCAATCAGATAGAGATGACATTTCGACCAAGTATTTAATTTCTTAGTAATCATATTTTTGAATGATGGAAGTGCTAAAAATAAATGTGATAAAAATATTGTAAACATAGTTAAAAATACTAAAATTCTCGATCCGAAACCTTCTATCGACAGATCGATCGTTCTTCCGGCCCGACGTCCAATATTCTGATATGTTCACTCCGGCCCAATGTTTAATATTCTGACATGTTTAATTTGTCTACGTTAGTCCTACGTCACTTAAACGCATATTAGAATAATATTATAATTAATTTCATCATCAAAATTCGAGATTCAACATAAATATTAACTATGTGTCAATCAGATAGAGATGACATTTCGACCAAGTATTTAATTTCTTAGTAATCAAGTTTTTGAATGATGGAAGTGGTAAAAACAAATCTGATAAAAATATTGTAAACATAGTTAAAAATACTAAAATTCTCGACCCGAAACCTTCTATCGACAGGTCGATCGTTCTTCCGGCCCGACGTCCAATATTCTGATATGTTCACTCCGGCCCAATGTTTAATATTCTGACATGTTTAATTTGTCTACGTTAGTCCTACGTCACTTAAAAGCATATTAGAATAATATTATAATTAATTTCATCATCAAAATTCGAGATTCAACATAAATATTAACTATGTGTCAATCAGATAGAGATGACATTTCGACCAAGTATTTAATTTCTTAGTAATCATGTTTTTGAATGATGGAAGTGCTAAAAATAAATGTGATAAAAATATTGTAAACATAGTTAAAAATACTAAAATTCTCGACCCGAAACCTTCTATCGACAGGTCGATCGTTCTTCCGGCCCGACGTCCAATATTCTTATATGTTCACTCCGGCCCAATGTTTAATATTCTGACATGTTTAATTTGTCTACGTTAGTCCTACGTCACTTAAACACATATTAGAATAATATTATAATTAGTTTCATCATCAAAATTCGAGATTCAACATAAATATTAACTATGTGTCAATCAGATAGAGATGACATTTCGACCAAGTATTTAATTTCTTAGTAATCATATTTTTGAATGATGGAAGTGCTAAAAATAAATGTGATAAAAATATTGTAAACATAGTTAAAAATACTAATATTCTCGATCCGAAACCTTCTATCGACAGATCGATCGTTCTTCCGGCCCGACGTCCAATATTCTGATATGTTCACTCCGGCCCAATGTTTAATATTCTGACATGTTTAATTTGTCTACGTTAGTCCTACGTCACTTAAACACATATTAGAATAATATTATAATTAATTTCATCATCAAAATTCGAGATTCAACATAAATATTAACTATGTGTCAATCAGATAGAGATGACATTTCGACCAAGTATTTAATTTCTTAGTAATCAAGTTTTTGAATGATGGAAGTGGTAAAAACAAATGTGATAAAAATATTGTAAACATAGTTAAAAATACTAAAATTCTCGACCCGAAACCTTCTATCGACAGGTCGATCGTTCTTCCGGCCCGACGTCCAATATTCTGATATGTTCACTCCGGCCCAATGTTTAATATTCTGACATGTTTAATTTGTCTACGTTAGTCCTACGTCACTTAAACACATATTAGAATAATATTATTATTAGTTTCATCATCAAAATTCGAGATTCAACATAAATATTAACTATGTGTCAATCAGATAGAGATGACATTTCGACCAAGTATTTAATTTCTTAGTAATCAAGTTTTTGAATGATGGAAGTGGTAAAAATAAATGTGATAAAAATATTGTAAACATAGTTAAAAATACTAAAATTCTCGACCCGAAACCTTCTATCGACAGGTCGATCGTTCTTCCGGCCCGACGTCCAATATTCTGATATGTTCGCTCCGGCCCAATGTTTAATATTCTGACATGTTTAATTTGTCTACGTTAGTCCTACGTCACTTAAACGCATATTAGAATAATATTATAATTAGTTTCATCTTCAAAATTCGAGATTCAACATAAATATTAACTGTGTCAATCAGATAGAGATGACATTTCGACCAAGTATTTAATTTCTTAGTAATCATGTTTTTGAATGACGGAAGTGCTAAAAATAAATGTGATAAAAATATTGTAAACATAGTTAAAAATACTAAAATTCTCGACCCGAAACCTTCTATCGACAGGTCGATCGTTCTTCCGGCCCGACGTCCAATATTCTGATATGTTCACTCCGGCCCAATGTTTAATATTCTGACATGTTTAATTTGTCTACGTTAGTCCTACGTCACTTAAACGCATATTAGAATAATATTATAATTAGTTTCATCATCAAAATTCGAGATTCAACATAAATATTAACTATGTGTCAATCAGATAGAGATGACATTTCGACCAAGTATTTAATTTCTTAGTAATTATATTTTTGAATGATGGAAGTGCTAAAAATAAATGTGATAAAAATATTGTAAACATAGTTAAAAATTCTAAAATTCTCGATCCGAAACCTTCTATCGACAGATCGATCGTTCTTCCGGCCCGACGTCCAATATTCTGATATGTTCACTCCGGCCCAATGTTTAATATTCTGACATGTTTAATTTGTCTACGTTAGTCCTACGTCACTTAAACACATATTAGAATAATATAATAATTAGTTTCATCATCAAAATTCGAGATTCAACATAAATATTAACTATGTGTCAATCAGATAGAGATGACATTTCGACCAAGTATTTAATTTCTTAGTAATCATGTTTTTGAATGATGGAAGTGCTAAAAATAAATGTGATAAAAATATTGTAAACATAGTTAAAAATACTAAAATTCTCGACCCGAAAACTTCTATCGACAGGTCGATCGTTCTTCCGGCCTGACGTCCAATATTCTGATATGTTCACTCCGGCCCAATGTTTAATATTCTGACATGTTTAATTTGTCTACGTTAGTCCTACGTCACTTAAATGCATATTAGAATAATATTATAATTAGTTTCATCATCAAAATTCGAGATTCAACATAAATATTAACTATGTGTCAATCAGATAGAGATGACATTTCAACCAAGTATTTAATTTCTTAGTAATCATGTTTTTGAATGATGGAAGTGGTAAAAATAAATGTGATAAAAATATTGTAAACATAGTTAAAAATACTAAAATTCTCGACCCGAAACCTTCTATCGACAGGTCGATCGTTCTTCCGGCCCGACGTCCAATATTCTGATATGTTCACTCCGGCCCAATGTTTAATATTCTGACATGTTTAATTTGTCTACGTTAGTCCTACGTCACTTAAATGCATATTAGAATAATATTATAATTAGTTTCATCATCAAAATTCGAGATTCAACATAAATATTAACTATGTGTCAATCAGATAGAGATGACATTTCAACCAAGTATTTAATTTCTTAGTAATCATGTTTTTGAATGATGGAAGTGGTAAAAATAAATGTGATAAAAATATTGTAAACATAGTTAAAAATACTAAAATTCTCGACCCGAAACCTTCTATCGACAGGTCGATCGTTCTTCCGGCCCGACGTCCAATATTCTGATATGTTCACTCCGGCCCAATGTTTAATATTCTGACATGTTTAATTTGTCTACGTTAGTCCTACGTCACTTAAACGCATATTAGAATAATATTATAATTAGTTTCATCATCAAAATTCGAGATTCAACATAAATATTAACTATGTGTCAATCAGATAGAGATGACATTTCGACCAAGTATTTAATTTCTTAGTAATCATGTTTTTGAATGATGGAAGTGCTAAAAATAAATGTGATAAAAATATTGTAAACATAGTTAAAAATACTAAAATTCTCGACCCGAAACCTTCTATCGACAGGTCGATCGTTCTTCCGGCCCGACGTCCAATATTCTGATTTGTTCACTCCGGCCCAATGTTTAATATTCTGAAATGTTTAATTTGTCTACGTTAGTCCTACGTCACTTAAACGCATATTATAATAATATTATAATTAGTTTCATCATCAAAATTCGAGATTCAACATAAATATTAACTATGTGTCAATCAGATTGAGATGACATTTCGACCAAGTATCTAATTTCTTAGTAATCATGTTTTTGAATGATGGAAGTGCTAAAAATAAATGTGATAAAAATATTGTAAACATAGTTAAAAATACTAAAATTCTGGACCCGAAACCTTCTATCGACAGGTCGATCGTTCTTCCGGCCCGACGTCCAATATTCTGATATGTTCACTCCGGCCCAATGTTTAATATTCTGACATGTTTAATTTGTCTACGTTAGTCCTACGTCACTTAAACGCATATTAGAATAATATTATAATTAGTTTCATCATCAAAATTCGAGATTCAACATAAATATTAACTATGTGTCAATCAGATAGAGATGACATTTCGACCAAGTATTTAATTTCTTAGTAATTATATTTTTGAATGATGGAAGTGCTAAAAATAAATGTGATAAAAATATTGTAAACATAGTTAAAAATTCTAAAATTCTCGATCCGAAACCTTCTATCGACAGATCGATCGTTCTTCCGGCCCGACGTCCAATATTTTGATATGTTCACTCCGGCCCAATGTTTAATATTCTGAAATGTTTAATTTGTCTACGTTAGTCCTACGTGACTTAAACGCATATTAGAATAATATTATAATTAGTTTCATCATCAAAATTCGAGATTCAACATAAATATTAACTATGTGTCAATTAGATAGAGATGACATTTCGACCAAGTATTTAATTTCTTAGTAATCATGTTTTGGAATGATGGAAGTGCTAAAAATAAATGTGATAAAAATATTGTAAACATAGTTAAAAATACTAAAATTCTCGACCCGAAAACTTCTATCGACAGGTCGATCGTTCTTCCGGCCTGACGTCCAATATTTTGATATGTTCACTCCGGCCCAATGTTTAATATTCTGACATGTTTAATTTGTCTACGTTAGTCCTACGTCACTTAAATGCATATTAGAATAATATTATAACTAGTTTCATCATCAAAATTCGAGATTCAACATAAATATTAACTGTGTCAATCAGATAGAGATGACATTTCGACCAAGTATTTAATTTCTTAGTAATCATGTTTTTGAATGATGGAAGTGCTAAAAATAAATGTGATAAAAATATTGTAAACATAGTTAAAAATACTAAAATTCTCGACCCGAAACCTTCTATCGACTGGACGATCGTTCTTTCGGCCCGACGTCCAATATTCTGATATGTTCACTCCGGCCCAATGTTTAATATTCTGACATGTTTAATTTGTCTACGTTAGTCCTACGTCACTTAAACGCATATTAGAATAATATTATAATTAGTTTCAACATCAAAATTCGAGGTTCAACATAAATATTAACTATGTGTCAATCAGATAGAGATGACATTTCGACCAAGTATTTAATTTCTTAGTAATCAAGTTTTTGAATGATGGAAGTGGTAAAAATAAATGTGATAAAAATATTGTAAACATAGTTAAAAATACTAAAATTCTCGACCCGAAACCTTCTATCGACAGGTCGATCGTTCTTCCGGCCCGACGTCCAATATTCTGACATGTTCACTACGGCCCAATGTTTAATATTCTGAAATGTTTAATTTGTCTACGTTAGTCCTACGTCACTTAAACGCATATTAGAATAATATTATAATTAGTTTCATCATCAAAATTCGAGATTCAACATAAATATTAACTATGTGTCAATCAGATTGAGATGACATTTCGACCAAGTATTTAATTTCTTAGTAATCATGTTTTTGAATGATGGAAGTGCTAAAAATAAATGTGATAAAAATATTGTAAACATAGTTAAAAATACTAAAATTCTCGACCCGAAACCTTCTATCGACAGGTCGATCGTTCTTCCGGCCCGACGTCCAATATTCTGATATGTTCACTTCGGCCCAATGTTTAATATTCTGACATGTTTAATTTGTCTATGTTAGTCCTACGTCACTTAAACGCATATTAGAATAATATTATAATTAGTTTCATCATCAAAATTCGAGATTCAACATAAATATTAACTATGTGTCAATCAGATAGAGATGACATTTCGACCAAGTATTTAATTTCTTAGTAATTATATTTTTGAATGATGGAAGTGCTAAAAATAAATGTGATAAAAATATTGTAAACATAGTTAAAAATTCTAAAATTCTCGATCCGAAACCTTCTATCGACAGATCGATCGTTCTTCCGGCCCGACGTCCAATATTCTGATATGTTCACTCCGGCCCAATGTTTAATATTCTGAAATGTTTAATTTGTTTACGTTAGTCCTACGTCACTTAAACGCATATTAGAATAATATTATAATTAGTTTCATCATCAAAATTCGAGATTCAACATAAATATTAACTATGTGTCAATTAGATAGAGATGACATTTCGACCAAGTATTTAATTTCTTAGTAATCATGTTTTTGAATGATGGAAGTGCTAAAAATAAATGTGATAAAAATATTGTAAACATAGTTAAAAATACTAAAATTCTCGACCCGAAAACTTCTATCGACAGGTCGATCGTTCTTCCGGCCTGACGTCCAATATTCTGATATGTTCACTCCGGCCCAATGTTTAATATTCTGACATGTTTAATTTGTCTACGTTAGTCCTACGTCACTTAAATGCATATTAGAATAATATTATAATTAGTTTCATCATCAAAATTCGAGATTCAACATAAATATTAACTATGTGTCAATCAGATAGAGATGACATTTCGACCAAGTATTTAATTTCTTAGTAATCATGTTTTTGAATGATGGAAGTGCTAAAAATAAATGAGATAAAAATATTGTATACATAGTTAAAAATACTAAAATTCTCGACCCGAAACCTTCTATCGACTGGTCGATCGTTCTTCCGGCCCGACGTCCAATATTCTGATATGTTCACTCCGGCCCAATGTTTAATATTCTGACATGTTTAATTTGTCTACGTTAGTCCTACGTCACTTAAACGCATATTAGAATAATATTATAATTAGTTTCAACATCAAAATTCGAGATTCAACATAAATATTAACTATGTGTCAATCAGATAGAGATGACATTTCGACCAAGTATTTAATTTCTTAGTAATCAAGTTTTTGAATGATGGAAGTGGTAAAAATAAATGTGATAAAAATATTGTAAACATAGTTAAAAATACTAAAATTCTCGACCCGAAACCTTCTATCGACAGGTCGATCGTTCTTCCGGCCCGACGTCCAATATTCTGATATGTTCACTCCGGCCCAATGTTTAATATTCTGACATGTTTAATTTGTCTACGTTAGTCCTACGTCACTTAAACGCATATTAGAATAATATTATAATTAGTTTCATCATCAAAATTCGAGATTCAACATAAATATTAACTATGTGTCAATCAGATAGAGATGACATTTCGACCAAGTATTTAATTTCTTAGTAATCAAGTTTTTGAATGATGGAAGTGGTAAAAATAAATGTGATAAAAATATTGTAAACATAGTTAAAAATACTAAAATTCTCGACCCGAAACCTTCTATCGACAGGTCGATCGTTCTTCCGGCCCGACGTCCAATATTCTGATATGTTCACTCCGGCCCAATGTTTAATATTCTGACATGTTTAATTTGTCTACGTTAGTCCTACGTCACTTAAACGCATATTAGAATAATATTATAATTAGTTTCATCATCAAAATTCGAGATTCAACATAAATATTAACTATGTGTCAATCAGATAGAGATGACATTTCGACCAAGTATTTAATTTCTTAGTAATCATGTTTTTGAATGATGGAAGTGCTAAAAATAAATGTGATAAAAATATTGTAAACATAGTTAAAAATACTAAAATTCTCGACCCGAAACCTTCTATCGACAGGTCGATCGTTCTTCCGGCCCGACGTCCAATATTCTGATATGTTCACTCCGGCCCAATGTTTAATATTCTGACATGTTTAATTTGTCTACGTTAGTCCTACGTCACTTAAACGCATATTAGAATAATATTATAATTAGTTTCATCATCAAAATTCGAGATTCATCATAAATATTAACTATGTGTCAATCAGATAGAGATGACATTTCGACCAAGTATTTAATTTCTTAGTAATCATGTTTTTGAATGATGGAAGTGCTAAAAATAAATGTGATAAAAATATTGTAAACATAGTTAAAAATACTAAAATTGATATAGAAGTTTGTTGTTCTTATTGAATGATGGAAGTGCTAAAAATAAATGCGATCCTGGGGTTGTCTGACAGACCCACAATCCTCTTTTGGACCATGCATATTTTGTTTGTTAATTGGACATGCATCTTCTATTGCTGTTTAAGTTCTTTTACTTGCAGAAAGTCCTCAAATAAAATGAGACATATATATCTAATGCTAAACATAAATATAGTTATATTTGTATATATCCATGCAGTTCAGATGGATATATAATTTTCATTTTTTTAATAATAGTTGGGTTGTATTGATGTCCGTTCTTGACCTACGCAATAATAGTTCAGATGGATATATAGTTATATTGGACCTTCGCAACTTCGATCTTCTTGGCGCAATGTCCGTTCTTCTAGGCTCGATGCCTAAATTCTCGACCCGAAACCTTCTATCGACAGGTCGATCGTTCTTCCGGCCCGACGTCCAATATTCTGATATGTTCACTCCGGCCCAATGTTTAATATTCTGACATGTTTAATTTATCTACGTTGGTCCTACGACACTTAAACGCATATTAGAATAATATTATAATTAGTTTCATCATCAAAATTCGAGATTCAACATAAATATTAACTATGTGTCAATCAGATAGAGATGACATTTCGACCAAGTATTTAATTTCTTAGTAATCATGTTTTTGAATGATGGAAGTGCTAAAAATAAATGTGATAAAAATATTGTAAACATAGTTAAAAATACTAAAATTGATATAGAAGTTAGTTGTTCTTATTGAATGATGGAAGTGCTAAAAATAAATGCGATCCTGGGGTTGTCTGACAGACCCACAATCCTCTTTTGGACCATGCATATTTTGTTTGTTAATTGGACATGCATCTTCTATTGCTGTTTAAGTTCTTTTACTTGCAAAAAGTCCTCAAATAAAATGAGACATATATATCTAATGCTAAACATAAATATAGTTATATTTGTATATATCCATGCAGTTCAGATGGATATATAATTTTCATTTTTTTAATAATAGTTGGGTTGTATTGATGTCCGTTCTTGACCTACGCAATAATAGTTCAGATGGATATATAGTTATATTGGACCTTCGCAACTTCGATCTTCTTGGCGCAATGTCCGTTCTTCTAGGCTCGATGCCTAAATTCTCGACCCGAAACCTTCTATCGACAGGTCGATCGTTCTTCCGGCCCGACGTCCAATATTCTAATATGTTCACTCCGGCCCAATGTTTAATATTCTGACATGTTTAATTTATCTACGTTAGTCATAAATATAGTTATATTTGTATATATCCATGCAGTTCAGATGGATATATAATTTTTATTTTTTTAATAATAGTTGGGTTGTATTGATGTCCGTTCTTGACCTACGCAATAATAGTTCAGATGGATATATAGTTATATTGGACCTTCGCAACTTTGATCTTCTTGGCGCAATGTCCGTTCTTCTAGGCTCGATGCCTAAATTCTCGACCCGAAACCTTCTATCGACAGGTATTTTAGAAACATATCTCAAGAATTATGATGAATAAAAACATCTGAGAAATATGAAAAGCAGCAACCTCGAAAAACAAAAACAAAAATCCATCGATCAGGATCCATTGCACCATTTTTTGATACAGTCCACAGCACCACTCACCAATCACGAATCTGGACTCGCGACAACGACGTAGGATGACTCGCCGAGTCGATCCGCAACGACGACACTTAGTCCCACATCACAATTCCCAAGATATCTTCAAGCTACATTAGAACCCCAACGGGAGAACAGAGCACGACCTTACTTGAACAGGATCTGTTCTATAGGTTCGTACAACTGTCTCTTAGAACTCTAACGAGACAGGCACAAAAGTCTGGTTGATGAATCAGGACCTCAGGATCGGAGCGTGATTAACGGTGGGGATCTCTTGAGGTCTCTCACAGTAGGGGATCGTTCTCAGCTGGTGGGGATCCATCGGCTGGGGCGATCCTGGGGTTGTCTGACAGACCCCCACACTTTTTTGACCTTAAATGGATCAAAAACTTGGTCAAAGTGCATATTTTGCTAATTGGACATGCTATCATCTATCTTCTATTGCTGTTAAAATGAGACATATATATCTAATGCTAAACATAAATATAGTTATATTTGTATATATCCATGTTGTTCAGATGGATATATAATTTTTGCTTTTTTAATAATAGTTGGATTATATCCGATTATTTAAAATAATAAAAATTGTGCCCAGAAGCAAACAGTCAGTGCATCGGAACATTCCTTCCATCTCCATTATACCATAAAGCTCGAAGAAGCTTTTATATATATAGCCCACATCTGGTCCCAATCAGGCAAGTGCTACTTCTCCCAGTCATTCAATTCAAAATTCCCTTAGTTTCATGATTGGTATACAGGCAATGTTTAAAGTAAACGTGGGCGAAGCACTTAACCTGAGTGCTTGTGCAGAAGGGAAAACCTCATCATTACAAATTGGAAATGTTAATTTTCTCTGAACATTCTTTCCAACCTTACATTTGGAACGCATTCTTGTAATCACCGTTCCCGCTTCTTGATACATTCGATGAACACTACAAGATACGGTGAACAATATGCTTACAGCAGAATTCATCTTTTGATGCCAATTACTTGCAGATTGCAAAAGCCATCATCAATCGACCCATTACAGCTATTTATGAACTGCGACTCTGCATCTCAATTTCATTCAAACATAGCATAAGGTGCATGAACTGAGATTATTGACAAATAACTCATGCTCTTATGCCTCACTTAACAGGTTAGATACTGAACATCTTATTGTTTTCCGTGACGAAAATGAATGGATGGAGTTGAATCATCCACACACGTGTTGATGAACAAATTGTATCGAACCAAGAATTGATAATTAGCTCTAAGCAGCAGCAGCACTTTGTCGTTGTTCTTGCACTTGTGTCCATTCTGCTGGCCACCAATCCGGTATCATGGCCTTGATTCTCACTTCATCCTGTCCCTCGATGCGTAGGTTTGGTGATTGCTTGAGGACCTCTTCCAGTCTCACCAGTCCCATACCACAGCATCCGAGAGCTGTTGTCACAGTCCCGACCTTTTTATCGGAAGCATAATTTACTATGTCTGAATTGGGCGATACTGCTTGCTGTAGGTCTGAACAAAAGGATGAATGAGCACAGATGATCGTATGCAAAAAATTCAAACCCAAAAAGTCGTCTTGAAGCCAGCTATATAGAAATTAGAACCTTCTCCGTTGTCGTTTACAAACTTCAGTGGAAGCAACCGCTTGCGGATGACACCTCGATGATGTGTCCGAGCAACAAGCTCCTGACCTACATAGCATCCTTTATCGAAGGAGATGGCATTCAACCCCACAAGATTGTATTCAAGAGGAACTGCCTCACCTATGGTGAAATAGAAAGAACAAAGGGTAATAATCTACAAAAGTTCTCGACTATCAATGGCCACCACATGAGAAGGTTATGAAGAGCAACTTGACATGAGTTATGGAAAGGAAACCATATATGCTGTCATGTCTGGAGCGCAACCATGCAGTGAAACAATCATAGACTAGATCTACACTTAGATTCTACACTCTTACTTATTTTCACATCTTCAAAGTAAATATCTACTTGATCTTTCCCTAGCTCTGTTAACCTGATAATTGTTTTTTTTCTCGTACTTAATACCTGCTTTACTAAAAATAATCATAGGCCTCCTTTTATACCATAATTGTAATTTATTTTCCTCTTTTATCTACTATAGTTGTTCTAGATTTTTTTTTATTTTGACAATTTTGTCAATATTTAAAGTGTGTCGTCTGTAGTGATTGATTTTTGAACTTTCTCACAATCATCAATTCTCTATTGAAGCTATACACCTAGCTTCAAACTTTCCAAGAATCTCTTTTGTCACACTCCTAATCTCAGTGACTATCAGAGTCCATATGACAGATATTATATCAGTCTAAAATTCCAAGCCTCTTCTTTGTTCATCTGAATTTTGAAGAGTCCTATATTATTTATCTTTCACATTGTACCATCTAATTCTAGAATCGAGCCAGTACCCCAGATACCTCCAATTTCATACTGAAAATATATGATAAGAGTGTGAGCATTTTCAAGCTTTATGACCTATTCATCCTAAAAGCAACAAAATTTGTTAATGTAATGAACCAAAAATGTAGAGAAGGTAGACAAACTTATGATGAATTTGAAGATGAGATTATCATTTAAACCTCACTGCATCAGTACAAGCATCAAATACATTCTCCTAAGGTATCAATTGCTACACTTTGGATATCAACAATTAAGAAATGCATTCTCCTAACAAGAATTCATAAACGAACCAGCGCATCAGTTTCCAACTTATATTCGATGTCTTTACAACCAATTTATGTTATGAAATCATGAGACATAACATAATATGTCTCCTTTTGTTGTTAGTTCTGTTTACAAAACTATTGAAATGGTCCAGTCCTCAAAAAACATTATAGGATATCTGAATTGATTTCTAAGATGTTTGATGAGTAACCAGCCAAACCTTTTGGAATCTCAGCGGAACCTTCTGGAACTCCTTTCTCTAATCTCCACTGTAGGTAGTGCCATTCACTAGCTTCCTTATCAGCCTCCACTAAGGGTGCTGCGTAGAGAAGTAAAAGAAGTGAAAATTAGGATATCAATAGTGAATCTTTGAAGTGAAAATTAGGATATCAATAGTGAATCTTTGTTTGCACTCTCATGACAAGTAGTTGACAGAATGAAAGACAATTTAGTAGCCTCACGAGTTGCATTAGTGGGGAAGATTCCTCTAAATCCTAGGCAATTCAATCTAGGATCCTTGAACCATTGCCAACTAAGATCATTTCCTTGTGCAGCAGCTATACCAGCATAACCAACTCCTCCCCAACCAACCGATGCAGCCTCAGGTTCTTCAGCTGATGCTGAATTACTAGAAAGGTTGCTGCCAAATCGTTGCCAGCAGGAGAATTCCTTGTCCACGTTGTCTATCCCAACCTTTGATCTCAAACAATACCTATAGCACATGAATAAAAGAACCATAAAAGTGACATCTTTTTTTATTGCTTAAATGAATGGCAAGGTTTCTATAAAAGATTGATAGTATAGAGAACACTGGGGACTGTGTTTTATGACTGTCTTCCAATCTTAACAAATGACATTGGCAATTCATGCTCCATCAGTTATGGACATCCCGCACTTAAGCAACTCCAATGGGCCATGAGAAATTCAGTAAACTGATGTAGAAGAAATAAAAGTGTTGAAAATAAAAGACTATCTTGGATTCCAAGTAACTGCTATCAAATGTTGGCCCTGCTTGAAAAGTGGCTAATTGATGTTAATTGATCTTATGTTTTCGCTTGTCTGCTACGTAGCAAAGAACTATTTCTAGTTTCTATCTTCTTTTTACTTCATCTTTTTTTTGTTTGAATGACATCTATCACACTTTTCTGATATACATTCAGTTATTAAGCTGCTGTAACCTGTGATCTTTAATTACTAGGGTTATCATCAACGTTATTACTTGTAACAGCACTGACTGCAGAACAGCGGTGCTTAGTCATCTAGAAACTCATTTTTAAGATAAATGATAATCCTTATATGACAAACTGTAAAGAAGCAATCAGCTAAATTCACCATATTTTCATTTTAAAAATGTTGAAACAGCACTAAATACCTAACTATAACATATTAGTCACTTTATAATGTTTGATAAATGACAAATTGATGATTTCTATTCAACAAAGAAGTACCATTTTCACCACACAAAACCTGAAAATACAGTAATACACACAGTTACAAATAACTATCACTATATTGATAGATAAGCAAATAAAAATAACTGGCAATGTGTAGTCAATGGGGAATCTTCTCGTATAATTTCCAACCAAATGCTCCTAAAACTTACAGCCGGAAGAAGATAGGGACATTGAATACCTCACTAGCAAGATGGCACTTAATCAAACTGTATACACTCCAGATGTACTAAATTCACTTATCCTCCATTTTAATTGAAAAAAGTTGAATTTTTAGCATAATATGCAAGACAAACTTCTTCATTAGTCCATGTTTATCCATTTTGTCATTTCTTTTCCCTCTAAGAGTTGTGCATCCATAAGCAAACTTTTGACTCGGGTAAAGAGACAATATGATTAAACATAACAAATATCAAGTTAATTAGAAGTTTTCAGACAACGAGAAGACTCAAGCTGCCAACCAAAATATGTTCATAGCTTCATTTATAGTTAAAATATCATGCTATAATGAAATGAAATAACAATTAGTGGAGGTAGGAGAGGTAGAGAGAGACCTATGAAATTTTATTAGTGAAAATAAAAAGACACTCGGTTGCTCTTACAATAACAGGAAAATTACCCTAAACATGGACATGGATCCATGATGGAGAAAGATCCATAGAGCATTACAACTGGTTGTTGTTGTTTTAGCTTCATCCATGATCTGGTTAGTCAACTCTGTCATTTGTAGAAATTTACAGATGTCTTATACCCAAATTTAACAAAATTGAAGCAATTATGTCTTAATTGTTGAAGTGTTTGATTGACTCTCCAAATGCATGCAAGATCCTCTAATTAATCTTTGATGTTAATTGGAAGGATGAGGTCAGCACATACAGATATTTCTTCTTATAATCAGATCTAGCTTAATAAAGCCAGCATATATGATGATAACACAAAAAATTGAAACCCAACACCTTCATAGTTTGATGCAATACTGCCAGTGTTTGCATATGACAAGGACCAGACAAAACTATCATATGTCAATGTGTGCATTGAAACTAATGCATAGTTTCTACTGAGGATATGTCAATGTGTGCATTGAAACCAACGATCTTCCTGCAATATGAATTTAAGGGGAAAAAGGAGAAAAGGAAAGGTATCGAACCCTTACTTCTTGAAGCAATCAAGAAGATCATCCACGACGGCGGTGTCGACATCGGCGAGCAAAGTGAAGGGCTCCTCAGAGTCGGCCGAGCCGGGCCCCGACCCAGTCCGCCCATCGAGCTTCTCGTCGGGCCGAGGGGGGCGGTACAGGAAAAGGTCGTACAAGAACCTTCCTTGGGGGGTGAGCAGGGCAGCGTATATCGGCGGCGGGGAACGGTAAGTGAGATTAGGCGTGGGGAGGTAGGAGGCCTGAGAGACGCGGCTGTCAGTGGGAGGGGTGCGGGCCGCAAGGGGGCGGATGTCGTTGGTGAGTAGGCCCTGGAGGAACTTGACCGTGTCGGGGCCGCGGAAGCGGAGCACGGAGCGGGACTCGAGGCGGCAGGCCAGGGGCCCCGCATCATCCAGGCGACGCCCCGGCGAGGTCTGAGAGTGGACGCTTCGGAGGTAGGAGCTGGAGAAGGCGGTGCGGAAACGCG
Source organism: Musa acuminata AAA Group (assembly GCF_036884655.1). NCBI lineage: Eukaryota > Viridiplantae > Streptophyta > Magnoliopsida > Zingiberales > Musaceae > Musa > Musa acuminata. The sequence goes on from NC_088336.1 coordinate 20,182,567, forward strand.
ATCCGAAACGGAAAGAAGACATCTTACTTGCTTTGTTACTGTTGTTCCTCTCCTTCTTCTTCTTCCTCTCTTCTGCTCCTCCTCCTCGTCGTTGAGGGGGCGGAGGCGGAGGAAGCTGCGGCGAGAGCGGACGCGTGTGGCGAGGAAGACGTGACAGTGAGGTCACGTGCGAGAATGGATCTATTCCTTGGCGATCCTTCATCTCCACCCTTCATTCTTCGAATCAGATGATCTCAGCCTTCCACCCGCCGAGATGTTGGGTGTTTCCACTCCGGATGGTGGACCAGCGGAAGATGCTTGATATCATAGGATTGAACGGTAAGAAATGGAGTATGTGGGAGATGGAGGGTAGATATGGTGGATTGGAGGGAGACGAATTCATATGAATTGCATAGGATCCGAACACTGATTGATCTCCGAGTTTTTTTTGCTCCGGTTTGATTTCCTACTAATTGAACCGGTTCAACTTTAGAGCTGAGGGATATTAAATATAATCTAATTTATAGATTCCAAAATAAAATTCAAATGAAAATTAAAATATGATATAATAAAATACTATTCTCATGCAGACATTTTTTGTTTTATCAAATATTTTAATGAAAAATAATATTAGTCCACATGTTATAGCTTATGTAATATATATTAACATAAATTATGTCAAAACTTATTAGCATAATTTGTATTTCACTTTGATGTCAATGATAAAGATAATAGACTTAAGTGTTATTTAAGTAATCATCTACTTTTGACATAAGACATATGATATATTTCCAGTTTAAATTATATGTGTGATGAAAATAATTATCTTCCTATAAACTTTATCTTGATGAATTGACAATATAAAATGAAATTGGTGTATTATCTTTAATTTTTTTATTTTGGAAGTTAATTTCTCTGGTAAAAATGTAAATTTATTTCTCTAAATTTAAATTCAACACATAAACTTATACTAAAATCTTACTACTTGCCTTTGTGGTCATTTGATTATTAATTAAAATTTTAATTAACATTAGTTTATATACAAACTCAAATTAGTTAACGTTATCATAATTAGGATAATTAAATTGAGTTTTATAGATGGATGCATTGATATGGTAAAGTTTGCAGTTACTACTTTTCGTCCGTTCCTAAGCTACCCCGCTTGTCATTGGTGTGGGGCCGGAGACACGCTGTCTTTAATTTCGGTGTAGGTAATTTTGACAGGTATTTTTTTCTATGTAATGATAAGATAGAAGCGTAAAGTACTCGATTAATTGGCTATTCGACTATAAATCGAAAGCGTCACCGAGAACCTCTCCTCGGGAGAGAGGGAGGGAGAGACTTGGCGGCAGAAGGGGCGGGAGAGGTGATGGTGTTCTTTTGGCTCACTGCCTTCTTCCTCGTCGTCATCCTCATCGCTCTCGTAATCCACCAGGTACCCCTCCATCTTTCGCCCAGCAATCATGAACAGTTTCGGGCTTTATCCGTGCAAAAACCCTCCGTAGAATCGAACACTATCCCCGTTCTGATATTTGAGGGAGGATAAATATGGTATTTGACGGGATGGATCGCGTTCTTTCTCAAAAATCAGACCTTGTAGTTCTTTGTTCCGTTTGAAGCCAGCTAGATTGAAGTATGGTTCGGTAACTTATCGGGATATGAAAGGGGTCTGATTCCAAGTTGTGACAGCCAAAGTTCCGATTTACTGTAGTGTCATTCTGTTGTTTGGTTGTGAAACAGGAGAAGAGTGAAATAGGGAAAATGCGGGTTCAAGAATGGTCAATACCCTTAGTCCTTTGGTTGATTATTAGGACTATTGGGTGTTTTTATGACAATAGTGCTGAAACCAGATCCAGCAAGTTAGTTTGGGATTTTTGAACAGATTGCGAGGATGTTTACTGCTACTCATGTGGGATTCGGCACCTGCTAGAATCCTTGGGTGAAAAGAAGTGTTAAGCATGCAAATTTCCATTTTTGTCATCAGCAATGCACTATTTCACGAACTGACCAAGCATATACATGTCAATTTTCATTTCAGCATGAAGCTAGAAATTATCCAGGGATTTTTCTTCACAACAGTTTTGGTGGAAATGCAATGTATACCAAGTTTTTCAAGTTGTTTATGAAGTGTTTATCTGTTTAGTGAAGGGTATTCAATGTTTTAGTTTAAAGAAACATGAATCTTGGTTTGATTAGTCCAGCATGCCCACGAGACAATTTTTGGCATGTAGTTGTGTCTCTACACCTGTTGCTAAACAGAGTGATGTAGTTGCCATGTGTTTTATTTAATGACTCTATGCTATAGTCACAAAGGAAAATTATGCTTGACATTCTGCTTAGTCACAACTTTTGCATGAAACACAGGAAATTTATATCACAGAACTGTAGTCCGTTAATATTATTTTCTGTGAACATGGTTGTGTTTTGTTGTACTAAGTAACACAATATGTGCTACTTTTTTGGCACTATTGAGATCTGTTTTGCAGCACAAGTTTCTATATACTTCTTGTAGGACATTTTTGTAATTTTGTTTTTCTTTTGAAACACCGGTTGGAAGTTGGACATGGATATTAGTTACCAGTTTTTAAACGAGGTGGCTTAGGTTTGTCATATTCTAGTCTTGCTACATTAGGTGGTTTAACTACGCATTCTTTGCTCACTTTTAATGCCACCTGGAAGAACTTTTCCTGAATAATGATTGTTGACATTGTGTTTTGCAGCTCATGTGCTTGGCAGACCTAGAATTTGATTATATCAATCCATATGACTTAGCTTCCCGGATAAATAAGGTGATATATCCAGAATTTGCCTTGCAAGGAGTCTTGGGTCTACTCTTTCTCTTGTCTGGAAATTGGTTGATGTTCACGTTTTGTGTTCCAATCATTTACTACAATGTGAGATTGTAAGTTGCTCTCATTACTATCTTGTTGCTCTCTCATAATTTATACACTATATGTGTAAGAAAGATAAAGCAAACAACATTCATAGTCTATTTTCAAATGTGTCGCACTACTGACCCTTAATTATCTTCTTGTGCATTACAATTATGAAAATCTGGCTGAAATCCCTGTTCTGTAGAGATGATGGATACGCATGTCTATAGCTACTACTAGTTCTGTGAAACACTAACTCCCTTTTCTCTGTTTGTCCACATTGCTCTAATGGATATATGCTTATGGTATTCAGCTCTAGCTGTAAACTGAAGACTATTGCTGTCTTAATGAACTCCATCCATGAAGATTGACAAAAATTGGAGTTCATCATCCAAGCCTTGTCCAACGCATGTGTTCTATAGAGCATAACTCTTTAAGTCAAGGGATCTATGGTAGATTTCAGCTGAATTCAAGGCTTCTTGTCAACCAGGGTCCAGGCATGCACACACAAGGGCTGATGCATGCGTAACAATCACAATTAGAAAAGTGAGAGACATATATAACTGTAAGATTAGAAAAGTGAGAAGTTATTTTCGGCCATCAAGCCTGAAGACTAGTCAAATAGTAGGAAAAGTTGAGAATAGTTTCAGAACTGACAACCAGGGAGGTACATAAAATTTCTCAAAATTTGGAAAGAGTCTGTATAGAACCAGAAATGAGAATCTTTGATCGTAGGAGCAAAGACCTTTAAAGCCAACATTCAAGTGGAACAATGTGTATCCATTTTATAATGTAGGGCCTAATCTAATAATTTTCCTAACGGCTGCATGTGCTACTTTAATAAGCTATATAGTGATATCCAGAGTAGTAGCACTTGATGTAATCAAAGTTTTAGTTGGAACCTCATTTCTAGAAGAGATGGAATGTTGGAGCAGATCAGATCCATGGAGCTTTTTTTTTTTGTTTGATTGTTGATATCAGCAGTTGATAGAATATCCATCTCAAATTGATAGGATTTACATGTTCATTATCAGTTTCATATCCAGGCCCCTACACAGAAAAAATTAGGGAGGATCCTCAATTAATGTCCCAAAGTCAAGTACTTGGTCTCAACCATGAAACAGTGGTGAGCTTTGGACTAGGAAAACAATGACAATCAATTTAGGATGTGGATACATAGAATTCAGAAGTTTGGAACTGTTAAAACCCAAATGGGTTCTCCTTCTGGGTTAAAGAAATCCTAATTTTTCATAGCTTTGGATTGGCTAAATTTCAGCATTTGATATTACTCTCTCATCTTCAAATAATAGCATAGAAAGATTGATTGTCAGTCTGAAGGTTGAACAAATATTTGCATTATTAACAAATTGTATTAACTTGGCACTTAATGTATGCTATAATTTACTTAAGAATGATATCCAAATTTGTGCATCTCAAAAGGTAAATCATTTTTGCTTCATTTCAAAACAAGCTGTTGCATCTTATTTTGGTGCATTTTGGCATCAAAATATACTAATTTTCTCCACCTAGAATATTTTCAAATGACAAACTTAATATAAAATGGTTCAAGATTGAAAATTTGGTGTTTTGGTTGTTTGGAAAATCATTCCACAATAAATAGCACTTATTTCAGGCATACATATGCACTCAGTAAGATAAGAAAAATGCCAATTCTAAGTATTAAAGGGTGATGCTTGATATAATGTATAGAGATGGCATTATGCAACTATACTGTCTTAAGTAGATATACACTAAGCTATAAAACTGGTGAACCCCATGAGCATGATTAAAATTGGATTTTTAACATACAAAAAACAAGGGTCTATCTACCAAACAAGTCATTTTGTTTTGTATTAGAACTTGCAAGTTTCTGTCTAACATTTTGCTTTGACTAAATATTTATGCACCTTACATAAGGTTGACATATGTTGGTACTTACCGAGTGTGTGAATCGTGGAAATAACTTGCATTGGTGGAAGCCTCAGTGTACTTGATCGTTACTGTTGAAAAGTTGTTACTTACCTAGTAGTTTTACACAAAAGTTAATGCAGTCTTGATCGTTACTGTTGAAAGCAGCTGCATGTGTCAAGTAAAACATAGAAGTGTGAAATTATCAGTTGATTTGTTGTCTTTTTACAGGTACCAGCGGCAGCAACATCTAGTAGATGTGACTGAGATCTTTAATCACCTCAACAGAGAAAAGAAAAGGCGTCTTTTCAAGCTCATCAATCTTGTTATTCTTCTCTTCTTGTGTTTGATTTGGTAAGTGACATACATTGGATCCAAAATTGAATATTGACTGGCACACAAGTTATGCTAATTGTTGTATTCTTTCATGAACTTTGTAGGATGATTTATAGCATATTGGAGGAGGCTGAATAGTTCATGAACTTCCATGTCCTCAATTCATACTGCATGCTGACATAAAGGTCAACTTTAGTTTCTTTTTATCCATTGATAAGTTAAACTTCTTGGTCTCCTGTTCCAATCATAAAATTCATCAGTGATCTTCCATAAGCTCTTGAAACTGGAAGCATCCATCAGCTCTCATCGATCAGCTCTTGGTCTCTGAGCTCGTCTTCAGCAAAGCTGTCATGCTACTCTATCCATGTAAAAATGCATCTTTCGGATAGGCCATTAAGTGTGCACTTTTTTTTTTTCCCTTTGATAACTGAAATATTCATTGTTGCATGATTAACATTGTCTTACAAAATAGAATTTCCGATAAATGATTCCGAACTTTGCTGGCATTTTGCTTTCACTTAAAAGTAGATTAAGTTGTTCCGCGAGTCCTAATTTTATTCGCGGCATGACACTAATTCTGTAGGCTTGGTGCCATGGTAGCATTCTTTGTTTTGACACTTGATGATCGACATTTGGCTTGTGTAAATAACTCTTTTCTTGAACGATAAGATTATAAATATTGAATTGACAACTTGCAATGTTGTCTTTTAATGTTGGAGAGATCTGTATTAATTGTTGATGGTAGCTTTGAAATCTATCTTTTTGGTTGTACACAAGTTCCCAAAGTAATTTCTTTGATTCTTATGATTGAAAAATGACTAAATCTAAATTGAGTTGAACAACATGATTTAATCTCTCTTATGTAATAGGGATTAACAAAAGATTAAATAACTAAGAAGTCAAAATTAGAGATTAAAAATGATACTAAATAGGAAGTCTAGATTTGGATAGCTTAAAATTCACATTTTAATATTTGGAGTTGCTATACAAAATACCAAATTCACATAATCTTCTTAAAACGCAACCTTTTCCTGTTCCAAAACCCTTCCTGTCTTAACCTCTCCCAACATTTTGGGGGGAAAGGAGGAAGTATCCAGCAAACCATAGAATCTAATAGGTCAATAGATCTACTCATCGATCTCACTGTCTTCTCCTCTCACATGTGACAGAAAAGAAGCTCCCTTTTGTCATCATCAGTCCAACACTTCTCTTCCACGCATGGAAGTCCCCTGGCCATACCTCTCTCTCTCTCTCTCTCTCTCTCAAATCCATCTCCATCCTATATATAAATGGCTTTCATCAGATCTCTCAGTGAAGTGGTACTTCTCGTGTACATCACATCTCCCAGTCCCAGCGCAGTGACACTTGACGACGAGGGGACGCAATGCACGGGCGCGTCGGTGACCGTGCGCCGGCCCTGACGCAGTGGATCAGCGGCCGCCCAATCCGCGCGCCCTTAGCGCTGACACCCCATCAAACACTGCGTGGGCAAGGTTAGTGGTTGGTGCGGAGTGGTTGGATCCAGCTCGCCTGCCACGGACGAGCCACCGACCACGAAAATTACGAGCCCAGCTCGTCCCTGATGCGGACCCCAGTGCGGGGCCTACAGAAGGAGATGCACTGTCCCCCCTGTACGGCGTTTTCTAGTTCTCTGCAGATGGCCCCTGGAGATTCGTGCCGTCCCGACATCTGACTTGGCTGGCGATCCACATGCGTCCCCACTGGATTCTGATACGTCCAGGTGTCGCTCTTACTTCGACTACTTATTATAATGCCACCCAAAACACACCCGTCTTGTGATCGGAGGAATCGATGTGGATCCCAGCCTCTTACGAGAGGACTACACGGGCGGGTAGCATCGTTCGGCGTAAGAAAACAACTTTGTCACCGGTGACGGATTCCATAACGTGGGAGCCACGCTGTCTCTAAAGTCCAAATCGAGGTGGTCACCCCAATAATATCAAATTCCGTGGCACAGCAATCAGAGTACAGCGTTCTAAACCAATCGTGAACGTCCTTGAATCGGACAAAGCAATACTATTGCTGGAATACGGTGAACTGCATTCGCCATGGACACCGAATCTTTGGATACTGCAGGGTGCTGATAAGTATGAAGCGGTGATCTTTTCTACAGCAAAAGCTAACCTTGACTGGGAAAGCTCAGAGGCAGTTCGAGAGATTGTCGTTGGATTGACTGCTATATAGCATACAGAGAAAGGAAGAGACGAGGAAGAGGAAGGGAGGAGATCTGGATGGGGAGAGGTGTTGATGGAGAAGGAATCAGTTGGGTTGGGACAGAGACAAAGAGAGGAACAGAATAACTATATAACAACGGAGACACCAAACTCCACCATCAATCATGTCTCTCTCTCTCTCTCTCTCATCTCTCATCCCTCCACCCTTTGACCTGCCCTAACCCTAACCTTCCCTCCTGAAGCAAATCCCAAGCCCACTTGCCTCCCTCCTCCTCCTCCCTTCCCTTGCCGCCGGGTAGCTAAACAAATACCAAGCGTCAAAGAAAAATGGCACAGTTGATGGAGTTCCTTTCCACACCCAATTAGCAGGGTTTGATTCCTTGGGAAAGCGAAGAAAGGAGAGACAGACCGCCGCCTTCCTTTTCCTTTCTACCTTATCTTTTTCTCTACTGGATCAGATCGTCAACCGTCTCTCGATCTTTGTCTGCAAACTATCAGCTATCCGCTTACCTGTACTGTTCCATTTCCTGAGGTCGCGCACTAGCTAGCCTCATGGATCCGATTAAAGCCTCCACACATGGCCACCATCTCCCTCCTCCGTTCCACAACCGAGACTTCCACCACCCGCTCCACCCCTTCCAGCATCTTCAGCAGCAGCAACAGCCGCCGCCTGCGGTGGAAGAGGAGCACAGCGGCACCAGCGGCCTCCACCGCGGCATGAAGCGCGACTACGACGGGGATAACAACGATGGGAACGATGGGGGAGACGGCAAGGAGCTGGTTTCGGCGCTGTCCGGCGAGGGGGATATGGTTCGGAAGCCGCGCGGCCGCCCCGCCGGGTCCAGGAACAAGCCGAAGCCGCCCATCATCATCAACCAGGACAGCGCCAACGCGCTGAGCTCCCACGTGATGGAGATCGCCGGGGGGTGCGACATCGTCGACGGCGTCGCCACCTTCGCCCGCCGCCGGCAGCGCGGCGTCTGCGTCCTCAGCGGCAGCGGCACTGTCGCCAACGTCACCCTGCGCCAGCCGGCCTCCCCCGGTGCGGTCGTCAACCTCCACGGCCGGTTCGAGATACTCTCCCTCTCCGGATCCTTCCTGCCGCCGCCCGCGCCGCCTGCGGCCACGGGCCTGACCATCTACTTAGCCGGCGGGCAGGGTCATATCGTCGGCGGCAGCGTCGTGGGGCCACTGATAGCCTCCGGCCCAGTGATCATAATGGCAGCATCCTTCGGAAACGCCGCCTACGAGCGGCTCCCCCTGGACGACGAGGAGCCCCTTCAAGCTCAGCAAGGTGGCCTTGGCTCTCCGGGACTGGTCGGCCAGTCTCCCCCACTGCAGCAGCAGCAGCTGCACGACCCCAGCAATCCACTTCTCCATGGTCTGCCGCCGAACCTGCTCAACAATGTGCAATTGCCAGGCGAGCCTCACGGCTGGGCCACCGGCGGAGGAGGACGCACGCCCTACTGATCCCAGAAACATCTCGTTCGTCTCTCCAAACCCTTGCCAGCCCAGGTAAAAGGGATCAGCTGATGCCGAGGTGATTCAGGCTTTCTTTCTCTCGTCATTTTCGTTCTGCATAGGATCATGATTCGTCTTTCTTCTCGTTTGATGATGAACGAAGGCTTATGGGTTAAAGCCATGGAGGAAGAGTGAGAGAACGCAAGAACAGTATGATCGTCTCCTCACCTCTCACTCCAACAAAAGCAAAGAAGATTAACCCTGGAATTAAAGAAGAGGTTCAACGTTGTACTTCTGCTCTTAATTCTGCTACTTCGAAGCCTTGCAACCATAGTTGTAATCGTAATATTGCTGCATGCATATACTGTATGCTGTTCGGTTGAGCGTCTGCTTAAAGTTAGAGATCCTTCTGTTCTCACAGAATCGAATCAGTCAAGCATTTTGTTTGATCCGTAGGAATATATATGCATGCGAAGTAGACTGTTGTATTGTGATCCATTACGATTTAGGACTTGCATGCGCATCTAATCAGTAGATATGGTTGGACACACCACTGCTCTGTGAATTAGGATCATCAAATGCCATTGGCAAAAGGCATGCACACGATCTCTTTCTAGATTCTCATGCATGATATTAGTTTCTTACATATGTATGGTCTTAGAGCAATGCATGGAGATTAGAAACTTAGCAAATAGATCGATGAACACAGAATCTTGAATTCTTTTTCTTTTTTTGTCGATTAGGTGATCGATTTCCGAAGAATTAGGTCAGTGTAGTGAGCTTGACATTGGTAACCTTTTGGGCAAAATGGATGAGGATAATGTATTTGAGTCTCAATATTGTGAAGGACTGTATCCTTAGAACCGATTTGTTTTTGTCCAAAATTAAAAGCCAAAACGAATCTATTGCTAATGATATTGTTGTTCTTCACAATGCCAATTTCTTATGCTTAGAGTGTGCAAATCTTCTATAGAAGTGAGACATGAAAATGTGCATCAAAGGGGAAGTATATAGGATTATCATATCTTATAAATAAACTTTTTTTGGGGAGAAAAATAGGTTAAATGATGGAAGAAGAGAAGAGAGAAGATAGTGAGAAGAATCAAAGGCTTCTAATTGCCATGATTGATTAGTCAAATATTGATCAAGGCTGATCAACTCATACATAAGATGATATTGGTGTAGACTTTATCAGTTCATCTCAAGGTTTTGAGATCAAATTCCACCTTCATTACTTACCATTTGTACAGAGAAAAAGTCAAAGAGAAGATGAGATTTGCAATCCACTATCTGCTCATTGTTGAGCAGTGATTGGGATTTGATTAGATACCCAAATTAGTCAATTTCTCCTCATTGGCTAATCCTATGAGTGAGGAATTCATAGGTGAATACCAGTTTCATCTATCATAGGCTAATATTCTTGATAGCTTGTTGAGATGTGTTGAATTTAAATTGGATCTTCTATGATATGTGGTGTCATATAAGATGTAGTAATTTTGTCAACTGAACTCCTCTCTCCATCTGAATGAAACTAATTGGTATCTTCTTATAATTCTAATTCATTTTGGATTTGCATATGACTGGGTTTTCATGACTTGAGCCTTTTCCCCTCAGTCACAATGGACCAATTTTAGCATAGTATCAAAGTTCATCCTCACTAGCTGTAATATGCCAAGGATGATACTAAAAACTAGTTGTGTTTGATTTTTAGGAGCATTATCTGGACATTCCTTGTCAAAAGAGCCATAAATAATTATAATGTCAAAAGTCTTGTGTTTCAACTTCTTGGCAAGTTCTTCATTAATGAAACTATTAAGTTCACTCTATATCCACTAGAGCAGTGGTTTTGTGATTCTTGATGAGTCACAAGCTTTGCAAGCAGGAAACCTTCCCCCTCCCCATGAAATGCAAAAGGATAATTGAGATTGGTATGTGGCAGTGCATTGTTTCTTTGAATCTTTCTGTATTCTTCTTTGTAATTAATTATTCATTAGCATTTCATCATCCAAAGAAGTTGAGTCTCAGTGTCCTACACTACATTTTTCATGATAATGAAAGAACAGATCTTTGCTGCTTTGCAAGGTCAGAGGTAGTAGGAATTCCATTGTGCCTTGAAACTTTCTGTTGTGGAATCCATGAAAGAAACCAATTTTGACTATAAAGTCTTACCAAATCCTTTTTATAGAAAATTGGGTGAATATGAAGGTTTTGGATATCATTGATGGTGAAACCTTTTTTTTTTTTTCTTTCTTGCTGCATGAGCTTGTAAAACAAACTTTAAGATGAGTTGTGGATATATATATATATCATAATTTATATATTTTTATGCTTACAAAATACATAAATTTACACTCAGCTCATGATTAGCTCACAACAACTATATTAGTCGAAACATGCTTTTCAAAATACATTATGTATATAATGATTTATATAATAATTATTTTATAGTGAATTAAATTTATACTTACGTATCTCAACATTTAATATTACACTTTTATTTTATTTACATCTTCATTTAATTTTAAGATTACCTACTTCCCGTTATACTCTTATTAATAGTAATAAAAAAAATTGAAATGTGACATCCTACTTTAATCATGCATGCAAGGTATGGGTGGAATTAAAAGTAAAATATTATATATATATATATACTAGATGATTAGAATTCGCTTGATTAAAAAGTTTGGTATTCAAATTGATGTGGAATGAAATATTTTCTTTTGTAAAAAACAAGATAAAGTAGACCTTATGATGTAAGAAATAAACTGAAAGAGAAATCTCCTATCTTTCTGAGTTTATGGTAGGTTTTACAATTAGTGTTTTAGTTCGTGAATCATTTTGCCTCTCTCATATATTTATCAGTAATCGGGTTGATGGATCCAGAAAAGCGGATCCGTAAGTATGGAATAGCCGAATAGGTGTATCAGTGTACCTTGAAACCCTTTGTTGCTGCCCTACCCTCACCTCACATGGCCTCAATCTCGGCCTCTAATCCCAATTCAGGTGTGACCTCCAGGAATATAAATTCAAATATCTTTTATCTTAGGGAATCACTATTTCTATTTTTTCGGATGATATAAACGGGTTGACGGATCTATTTGCACGAGAAAAAAGGCCACATTAGATGCGACGGATTGAACAGCTAACAAAAGTATAAACTTGCACGAGTGTTCCGATCAAGTGGTTATCGAGTTCCTAATTAATCCTTCATCAAAAAATGAAGGCACAATCAAATTCAATTCGAGTAAAAGTTGTGTACATTAAGAAATTTATATTTATGAGATTAAAAAAAGATAAATAAAAAAAATGGCATGGTTTATAGAAAAAACAAATCTACCGATGAATTCAAAGATCTTTGGGTTGACAAGCTGACAAAAATAACGATCAAACAGGTAGACGAGGAACGGCCTGATTTGGTGGGCTGAGACTGATACCACTTTTTTCGATGGGGCATTACGTCAAACAAAACCAACAGGAAAAGTAATACTGGAATTTAGCAGCTGATACACGAGTCTTTCACAGAAGAAGAACACAACAATTAAAGTGCCTATCGATTAGAAAGGTCAGAATGAAATAAATCAAACCACTCCCGTTGTTGCTTCAATAGAAGGACTGTTGCAGAATGCGCCAACGGCAGCAAGCATTAGCATATCTTATCGAACGCACCGGAGGTAGACGACTTCAGAAGGCTCCACTGAAATCTGAGGAACAAGTCACCTGTCAAATCCATGAGTACAGATGCCCAGTCAACCTACCGCATAATTTGCAGAATGTGTAAGAATTAGAATATGGTGTAACCCCTGTCGTCAACCCACAACCATAATCGCATCAGCTGAAGGACAAGATTTCTTGCTTGTGATTGTGAGAAGCACCTAATCAAACATGTACGCTATTAGATGCTTGCGTGGTTCTGGGTCCGTGCCTCGGGAAAAAGGGCACCCGATGGAGGCGGTCCATGTCGCACATGGAAGAAGAGAGTGCGGCTATTAATATCTATTGGTCTCATCTATAAAGCATCATGAGATTGCATGTACAGAACTGTGCAATCCTACGGCATAGATCACAAAGAAATTGATGCTTGTGGTACGAGTTCAAAATAAATAATGTCCTATAATGATGATACTCTACTTCCAGGAGAAACCACAAAAAAAGATCATGATGATTTAATATGACAAATAATAGGCACTTGTCTAAGGGTTTTGACAAAAATAAAATAATGGGTTAGTGCAAGTCACAAGTTGATATATTGTGGTGCTTTCTTCCATTTTTTTTTGAGGGGGGAAGTGTTGAGAGGTCTTACTTGAATAGGTATTTCAACTTGAGGTAGAGTGTTACCTTGACAACAAACAGACCAACAGGTATTAAGGTCAGTCGCTTCCAAATTCCTCGTAACTGACTCCTTCAGATATGGTGTCTAGCTTTCTAATGTCTTCCTCTAAACAGAAAGAAAATATAAGCACCACGAGGTGGAAAAAAAACATTAAAAAAAAAGAAAAGAGAAAGAAAGAAACAGCAAAGTTACCTTTAAATTCCCTTGCCGGAGAGTCTGATAAGTTATTTGAATCAGGTGGAAGATAAGGAGACCGATCATAGTTCTCCAGGATATCTTTTAAATGAGAAAAGACAACATTAGTATATTGTTTGGAAGAAAGAAAGAGCATGCAAAGGGAAACAAAACATACCAGAACAGTGAGTAAAGTCATCTGCTAGATCCGAAAAACTGAAATTTCGGGGAATCTGACCAAATCCAAGCGAAGATGTATCAATATCGAGGAGATTATCTTGTAATGGTTGGCCACTCAACTCTGAGCTACCAAAGGACCCAGCTGAAGTATCTCCAATTGGTTGGTGTGCTTCCAACATGCTGTTATCATTACTGAATGGAAATTCAGAATTGTTGGGATAATTAGGTTCTGACTTAACAATCATTCCGTTCATCCCAGGAATCCTTCCCATGTTGGTGTTTGGAGTGGATAGCATACTTGTTGAGGCATTCATGCTCCCAGCAAGAATTGCGGAATCATTCCCAAGGTAGTTTCCATGTCCTGATGGCCCACCATTTACAAGAGCACTTGTGAAACCTCCAGCACAAAGCATGTCATCTAGCCTTGATGATGTGGAAGTTTGCTGAGACATATAGCACGATGGAGCTTGATGCACTGAAAAAAGTTATGAGAGTCAGATATTTCAAGAGTCACATGCCAAAACATTGCCGGTCCAATTTCACATGTTTAAATTACCAGGACTTAAGAAAAAATGTAAATTTTAATAAAAAATTGAAAATACACATCCATCCCATGTTTGCATCTGGATCAGCATTTGCTATCTGGAGATGTCAATATTGGTTGAGATTGACTTCAGACCTCAACATATATTATTAGGATACACCCAGAAGTAACAACAATTATGCAGACTTTTCAAGTGAAACAAATACGGCTGGTTCAATGTGTTACAGGGTCTATTCTCTCTGATACTCTTATGACTGCACCACACCCATATTATGAATTTTGCTCATGCAATTAGTATTGGTTTAGATGCTTAATATGGGTAGCTGATCAATCTATATTTCTCTTTTTCATATTATCATTCAACGGTAACACCTGAACACATTTTATGGTTAAACCTTTGCTATAACAATGCCCTCATGCAAATTTTTCGACCATCTCTTTATTGTGATGGCACCTCAGGTTGATTCATGTGGTAAATCTCTTTACCTCCAATGCAAATACGATGGCACCTTTGATTGCTTTCTACTGCTCACAACCCTCTCCTTATCATAGCGCTATAAGAAATATGTATAAGAATAACATATTTAATAATCCCTTGAGGCTAATTAGAATTGCCCCATCCTCCAATTTGGAGAAGCTTCACTTTCAATTTTGTTCTCATTATCAGAATCATGTTCCTTCAAACCAACCACTAGTTTCTTTTCCTTTGTAGATATTCTTGGCTTCCATAGTAAAAAAAGATCATCACCATCAAAAACAAGCAACATTACTTAAGCACCAAATACCTGACCATCATGCACAGAACAAATGTAATAGTGATGAATCTCATATATTAGTTCATAGGTTGATGCTCGATGCAATGGAACACTAGGTTCACCATTAGGCATCTTCATCATGAATGCCAATTTGTGCATGCAATGGTCCTTCTATCATACAGATGATTGTACTTGTGGTTATAATCAGAAGTTTATAATCTTTAGTCAGATATTTGGCAGAAAAAGTAGAAAATAATAATACATTGCAAAACCACAATTATGCCACATTGCTGTTTGCAGTTCTGGCCCACCTACAGTGACTATAAAAAAAACAGCGATATTAAATAGTCACTTAACTTCAGCTAGAAATTGGTGTTTCTTTGATCAGCATAAAAGGGCAATCATTCTATGAGGACATTTTTAGAAAGGAACATATCTGTCTTGTTTTTGTTACATTTTAGCACAAGAAAGGTGTCTTTTCTTCACTTAAGCTAGTTTCATTTCAATCCTACTTCTTGTTCTTCTCTTCCTATCCCACACTGCTACTGCTAACTCCAAATTGCTTATAGTCAGATTTTCTTAAGTTTAACTCTAATCTCAGGTATCAAGGAAGAACAGTGACAAACAGGTGGAAATTATACATCTGAAGAATTTTAGTTCTTAGTTTCTTCTTAATAGAAAAACTTTAATTCTATTGTATGATTCGGTTACGAAATACTTAACCGCATATGGAATATGCAGTTATTTGATCCTCAATAGACGGAGCTTTCAAAAACTTTAATAATCAAGCAAACCGGATCACACCATGGAATATCAACTAATTCAAAAAATGATACCATGTATCTACTACGGTGATCTTGTAAGCAAGTTATTAGGAGGTTTCCTAGCATCTCTGACCAAAAAACCATCAATGGTATAGCTACAATATCTCAAACTACATAATCCAAAACTGATTCAGTGAAAACATGAGTTTCTACCAGGAAAACTGAGAAGACCATAAGTCCCAATACTTCCCCATTAACAATGTTCTTCACTACTTTCCACACATCGAAAGAGGGCATATGTCAGTAAACATAAAACCTAATGAACCTTAAAATTAATATTTGATCTCTCTCCTTTTGTATCTAGCAACATCCACCATTAAACACCAAGAAATGCAATTTCTATATAACAGATGAAAGAGACTCAGTAGCAGCATGAGGTTTTCCCATTATATGGATAATAAGGGTTAAGCACAGCATGATAAAATAGTCAAGGAATTAGATGGTGGCATTTTAAAAGAAAGTGATAGACAATATAGCAATGAGTTATTTGCTATGATAGCAAGCTCCAGGCCATTCACATAAGTGACAAAAACAATAAAGTATTAGCAGCAAAATTAGAGATCGACATACAAGCAGGAGCATTAGAGCCATTGGGAAGGGATATGGTAGCAATTCCAGTAGGACATGCTTCCTGCATCAGCTCAACCTGTTTCTCAAGAAGCCTGTTAAAAACCAATATTTGGTTCTTAAGAATCAGTCTAACATGATATGCTTCGAAAAATTCTCGATTTTCCTCCTCAAGTTTTTGCCAAACTGTAAATCAACCAAATACAAAAATCATTAAAAGCATAAACTAGAAGCATCATAAACTGTATATAACTCCTAAAATACATATCAGCAGGTTTCCTGGAAATAGCCATAAAATAATTGTCAACAGCATTTCGGTCATGAAACATTCAAGGAATGTTTACAGTCTGCCATTCACTAACTCTGAAACATGGCAGCAGTCATTACATAAATTAGTTGGTTTAAATTGGTTCAGATAAGAATATGAATTAGGTCATACAAAGATTAAGAGACATTAGTGTCTATGAGCATGAAAAAACATCTAACATACCAACATCTACAATGTCAGAAAAATAAATTAATAAAAATTAGCAGTTCCAATTTCATGGCTCTACATCAGCTCAAGGATAAAAATTATAAAAAAATGCCACTAGAACACAAAATTTTATAATATTCACCACTTACGTTCCAAAGTGCACAAAAATAATATTCATCTCTTTTCAGTCTTTGTTGATGCATCTGAGAAAAGAAGAAAAGAAAACCAAGAAGTTTCAAGCCAAATGCACCTAACAGAACCAAAAGGACAGCCCAGTGCATCAAATGGGTCTTCAACTGCTAGATCTAAACACCAGAAACAGTGATCTCAATATAAAGACATTAGAACATATAAGACCAAACCTTCAACCAAAGTGTATTTATGAGCATTGAATGTTCACATTTATGCGTATATCTTGGTTTCCTTGTGAATCAGCCAGCTAACTTTGATGGTATGCTTGCATATTGAACAAAGGAATAACCGATACTAGTATTACTTTTTGAGAATATTGCTCCAAATCCACATGAAAAAAATCTCAAAAAGAGCTTTTGGTCAAATAATGGACACGTGCAGATGATTTACTCTGAAATTACCAAGTTGAGTAAAACTAGGCTCTATCTTTGCCTGCAAAGATAAAGTTTCAACTACTTCTTTCTGGTCCATATACAGCTGCAGGCATCGTTCAATAAGATTCTGAACCTGAAAATTCAGAAAACCAATTAAAAGAAGATCACTGTCTTACCTCAGAAAATTAGATAAAATGAGTAATATATTATCAAGCATAAAAAATCTGAAAAAATATGTTGAAATATCCTCTTATTATTAACTAGGTTCTTCTGCAAAGAAGTACATCGCTATCAAGTTGTCTTAGGAACAGAAATGTAGACAAAACCATAAATTGGAAAACCAGTAAGGCAAACATAATTATGAAAGATTGACACTCATGCATTCGGCAAAAGTTTAAAAGCTTAATAGTATTAGTTGTGCATCATACAGGTATTGTATCCAATAAACATAAAACATTCAATTTAAAGAATCCTTCTTATACCATTGACTTGGTTGCTTCATGAAATTCCAAGAAGCTTCAAAGTTGTATGCCTTCAGAATACATGAAAATGTGGAACTATGAAGACAGAGTGACTATGATCTAAGCTCATTATATCAGCAAATTACACCAAAAATGTGTATCTTAGACAATCTATGGTACAAGCGACAAGAACTTGTTGTATTTGCTAAACCTAAGTAATTGAATGCTCCTTCAATCTAACTAAAACCAGAAATGTATTGCACGCAAAGAAGGAACTTAAACCAGAACATTGCATACAAATTTAATATATAAACTGAAAATGAAGCACACAACCTGTATTCGTCCAATACTTCAAAAGTTCATAAACTGCAAAAAACGAAGCACGTGATATAAGAACTACAGCTCCCAATCAGTCATCTCTTGTTCAAATTTGTCATCAAGTAAAGACCCTCAATCGTTATTCGAATTCTAATGACGAATAATTTCAACCCATCATATATATGCAAGCAAATAAATGTACAACTTAAATCAAATCAGATGCGCAAAAGGCACAACTACTGCGATCAACGGAACTGAGCAAAAGCGAAGAACAAGCGAAGAACAAACATAAACATAGAAAAATCCGCTTACGAGTTGTATGTCCTGACGGGACACCTTCCTTACTTCTCCACTCGACATCTTTCCCGGCTTCCACCGAAACGAATCCCAACACCTTGAAGACTCCGATCCACCCTACTTGCCACACGCACGATCGCAGTCTCTGATCATCGATCGTCAAGAATAACCCGGTGGACACATCAATTGCAGCCGATTAAACGAGAAACATATCATGATCCGACAGAAACAGAAACACATCAAACAGCAAATTGCATAAAGGTGTAGGTAGATCAAATCGGCTACGGGTTATGATCGACGAGGATCACCTCACCTTGTTGCGAGAGAGCGAGGAACTCCCGGTGAGAGATCGGTCACTTCGTCGCTTCTAGTACATGGCGACCGCTCAAGCGCACCGAGTGGGGATGGGCGAGATGGCACCAAAGGAAAGGGAAACGAGGGTGTGCTGTAGTTTCCGAGGCGCGTGTGTGCCCGCCCAAGAGGGGGAAAGACGATGGCGACGGATCTGATCGAGCCACGTTGCTAAATCAGTGGGTGATCCAACGGCTTCTGATGGGAGCTTTTGGAAGCAAAAATTATTTCCCATTGTTGACGATATACCCGTTCCCGTACCCGCCTCCCTATTGGATAGTCGGAATACTCCGCCGATAGTCCCCACTAAGACTGCGTAATATTTACATATATATATTTTTTATTTCAAATGATTAAAATATCCTCTTATCTAAAATGAAGTTATGTTTTCCTTAAATCTCGATCTATTTAACTAATAAAGATTTTGACGTTTAACGTTAATCTTTTAAATTTTAATCTCATCCTTATCACTTATCTTTTGTAAATTTTATTTTAATTTATTATTTTTAGTTAGAAATACCTATCTTATTATCTTTATTTCACAATGAATGAATATAAATATGATAATAGTTTTTACAATAATTAAAATAATCATGAGCAGCTATAAGTTTTTTCCTCTTAGACCAAATCAAGAAATAAGTTTGATTATATATATATATATATATATATATAAAAGGTATCTTTCGGATAATTCAAATCGAAGTAATTTGATGTCGAATCCGAGCCTATATGATATATCATAATCAATCGATAAAAATATTCTAATATTTCTTTTATTTTATATTTTATATATCACATTAGATATATATTATATTCATAGACTACGATTTACTTGATGGTGAACATGATAGATATGGATACTCAAAATCTCATGTTAAAGAACATGAATATTTGAATCGATTTCAATACATATTATTGAGAATATTCATTGAATAAGTAATTCAATAATAGATTTTATATCAATAATATATTTTATCTCTTGATATAAAGTAGTCCGAGTTGTTGGAATTGGAATAAGTTCGACAAGGGGATCACAAAATCTTGACAATCTTTCGATTTATGCTACATATATTCCTATATACGATTATATTCATAGTGGTGAATAGAATACCTAAAGAAGGTCACATCTTTTTTGCATCAGCTATAGATTATTCTCCTCCATCTTTTACAAACTATAAATAAGAGAATTGACTCTATTGACTTTTGCTATAATCTTAACGTTATAATAGACATTCTAATCAAACGATACAGAGCTCCATGTAATTAATAGATTAAACGAGCAGATTAAGTTGATCTGCTTGAGATTAAGCTTGTGATAGTTTCTTTTATTCATCAAGAAACGAATCAAACTGCTGAGTTGCTTAACCTAATAATATCATAATTATTTTCTTCTTGCTATATCTAATTTATTGTTCATATATTGTACTTTATAAATTATTTCTTAGTAAATATAAATATAAATTTAGAAATAAAAACGAAATTTACTAATAATTAATTACAAATATGTTGATTTCTGGACCGAACCGATTGAGCTGCTGTTTGCGCAGACTATAGACCGGCCGACGGGCGCCCTACCCGTTGAGTGGATCCCATGGGAGGACGAGGAGGCGACGACGACGGCGACGGAACGGGGGTGGCCGTGCCGCTGGGTTGCGGCTCGCTTCACCGCGCGCTCTTGCAGTGCCACCGGCGTGCCGGGGACCCGCGGCAGCAGGCGGTGCTGTGCCGACACCTGAACCGCTCGCTGGCCGAGTGCGTCGTGTCCGCTTGCTGCCCCGAGGAGTCGGAGGCCGTGCGTAGCCTCTGCTCCAGCGCCGGTACCTCCCTCAAGCGGTCGCAGTGCCAGCGCGCGCGTCTCGCTCTCTCCGTCTGCCTTTCCTCCCCTCAACCGCCGGATTCATAGCCGTGGCAGTATCCTTCTCGAGATTACTGACCCTTCTGCACGCGGGCTCGTGTCTTGTTGGTTTCGGTAAGGCTTAGTAACTGAATTTGAATAGCAAATTTGTTATACCTTCTTCTTCCGCTTTTGATCTAAGAAGAACAATATAATTGTGTGCCTTAATTTTGTCTGTGGATTGATTTGATTGTGAAATAGATATCTTTATTAATTTTGTCTGTGGAATTTTCTTTTGTCCATCTGGTGGGAATCGTTCTGTTTGATTCTGTATTTCAATATTCCATATTCTAAGAGTTTGTCCTGTAACCAAGGATGCAATAGATTGCGGAATAGATTGAATTGACTGGAAAAGAACGAAACCGCTGAATTTTGAGAAACATATTAAACAGACAATACACAGGTTTTTAGAATTCTGTAGTCATTAGTAGGCAAGCAACAACAAAAGAGAAGCTGACATTGCAAAATCAATGGCTAACTAGAACTTAATTTTTTGTAGAATAATTTACCTGAAATATATTTTGAAACAGCTGAATACTTCCCCTTTCAACAGAGACACCAAATACTTGATGCTTCCCTGAATTAAAAGAAGTTTCTGACAGAAAAGCTCTACTCCAAAGACATTATATTATCACATTCCCAAATTCTTCTAACTTTAGATAATAATTGCAACCATTATGTTATTGCAGAAAAGCTTATGAAAAAAAAAATATTTTTTTGTGGCTTGTGTTGTTTTAGTACTGTCTTTCATCTGAACATTATTCCTACAGAAAAGTTTTTCCATTTTTTCCTCCTAGACTTTTCCTAAGATAGTCTTTTATGTTTTTCTGCTATCTCATATATGTTTTTGTTTCTTAGCTTAGAGGTTTGGCTATTTGGCCACTTATTATAAAATTTTATCAAATAGTCCAATAAGCTTTCCTGATTTTGAGAAGTGCTCTGTAGTCCATCACCATATGATGTGTATTGATGCAATTACCAAAATTTTGGACTTTTGTGCTTCAAAAATGGCAATGACAAAGCAATTTGTAACAAGTTTTTGTGGTTGACTGCATTGGTCGTTGAGCTTTTTCAAGGGCAATACCTCTAGTCAAAGCAAGAGACATTAATTTACTTTTTGTTATTTCTAATAAGCAAGGTTCGTAATGCTCTGTACGGTATACTAGGGTATACCACTCGGTACGCATGTGTATATATATATAATATAACAAAAAAAAAAAGGAGGCATACGCTGCCTCGGCGACGTCGCCTCCTTTTCTTCTCCTCGTTGTGCCAAACGAGGAGAAGACGGTCTTCTCCTCATCTGTGGCGTTCGGCAAAGGCGTCGAAGGCCGCAGACACCTCCAGCCTTTGGCAAAGAACGTGGCGAAGAAGAAACCGAGCCGCCGCCTCTCCGTTACCTTATGGATTGAGATTGTCGAGGGAGGTGGTGCCAGATCAGAAAGCGTCGAGGTTTTGCCTCTTCTTCAAGCGCCTTCTCCCTCTTCTCCCTTGATGCTTCTTCTTCCCTCGCCACAGTCACGCCGCAACCAAGTTGATACCGCCCGGTAGCGGGTGGTCCGCGTACCGATACCGGACGGTATCATTCGAAATTAAAATCCTTACTAATAAGATATTCTGAGGTACTCTTCTATCTCATCAAATTGCTAATCCTCATTAAATCACATCATCTAATTGGTGCATTTGCATGTCTTATTTGAAAAGGTCCATGTCAATTTGAAAAATTTTCATTATCATTATTCCTTGACTGTGATTACCTCTGCTTGTTTATGTATATAAATGTGTTATTTATTTTTGTTGTAACCCCAACCATTCATATCAAAGATACCAATGTATTTGTACATATTGTTTCTTAATCATCTTGATGTATCAATCCATATAATATAGCTGATATTGCAATTATCTTATAAATTTATTTGTTTATTTTATTAGCTCTTTATAAATTGAAACATTTAAAAGGTCTGTCATTGTTGCTAAATTGTGACTATGTGACATAATTTTTTACTAATATTTAAGGCTTCAAGTTTCTAATATTGATATAAGAAAATTAAAATTCATACACATTATCATACTGTTTAATGGGGAATTTTAAGGTTTTGATATACATTTAAAAATGAACACATGATGATCTTGTACACTAACAAGGAGAGAGAAATTTGGCTAAGGCATCCAGAAGTAACATTTCTGAAATATGAAGTCAACATGATTTTCAGCGTCAAATTTGCAGATTTGGGACAGTGGATGATCATCTTGTCTATAGACTTGCATCACCTTCATAAAGGTTTCAGATGCTTTAGGGAACTGATTAGCCATGTCTTATGAATTTATGTTAACTCTTTGATGGAAGTAAGTTTCACAAGTTAATCAGCATACTGTGAAAACCTTGGTTCTTTCGTCACTTACAGACAGCTTTTTTTTTTTCAAGCTCACTTCATAGTATGAAGCTGAATATATGAAGATTGTTTCATGGAAATGTCGTTTGTTGAGTTTTACTAAATGATGAACACTAGTACCACTATTAGTTATATGCTTTGGGGCCCTAAGGTAATGCTGACATTCAATAGGAAGGTCAATCTATGGCCTTATATAAAAATATACTTGTTCTATGTTTTGTCAAAATAGATTTCTTTTATGTGTTTGTCTTAGGCTTATTTTGTTACATGTGCAGTACTGATCTTAAACGATGCTCCATTTGTTTATGTAATCGGATTATAGGTAAGTTTTAAATATAAATATTTTCACATTTCATCAGATTGACCATTTA
Source organism: Musa acuminata AAA Group (assembly GCF_036884655.1). NCBI lineage: Eukaryota > Viridiplantae > Streptophyta > Magnoliopsida > Zingiberales > Musaceae > Musa > Musa acuminata. Next base: position 20,205,819 of record NC_088336.1, read on the forward strand.
GTTTTCATAGCATGACATTTCTTAATATTGTTGTTCGCTTGCACTCTGGCAGAAATCAAAGGGTTATGTTTGAGAACGATGTACCGTATGGATAGTAAATGATAATTTGCTTCTACAAGGATGACATATTGCCTAAAATAAAAAGAAGAATGTATTGCATGCTTGGTTAATCCTTTGCAAGCCTTGTTTTTCTCTTGCATTTGCTTATGTTGGTTAATCCTTTGAGATTTTTGTCAAATTCTCAAAAGTTCACATCACTCTGTGTTAATCTAATATTTATTTGGTAACTTCTATCCAATCTGATGCATTTGCTTATGAATTCTGCTGGATCACTCCCACCACCCAAATTCTATGCATTTTCTCCAAGTTTTCAGAATGCTGCCTTGTTATTTCTGCAGCCATTCTTCCAAGCACTTTATGTTTAAGTGGTTAGGACTTCAGAAGTCTGTAGAGAGATTCTTAAAGGTTTCTGGAGTTCATCTTTATCTGTAGCTGATGTCTGTATGTGCTTGCTGCTTGTAGAATTGACTTTAAACTGCTATAATGACAAGTGACAGAAAGTGCTATGTATGAACTGTTTTTCTGCATGCTTACAAGAATAAAGAAGGTCCACTAATCATTTTGTTTCTTTTCATCTTTTTGATTCATCATTTCATGATTTGAACAGCATAAGCTGTTGCAGGAGTTGTTGCCGAAGGCCTATTTGTCTCTCCTTCAGATTTCTGGAAGATCAGCCATCGCAAGAGACCTGCCTATTCTGCCTTTGTCACACAGCTTATGTTTTAACAGTTACGAATACTTCCCTCATTCAAGGAGGTGAAAGGCAAGTACTAAACATTTAGGTGTAGAATCACTGCAATTGCACACCAACATATGAAAAATATTGATGCTTGGTTTAACTGTTAAGTCCAACATCTCTTCTATCAGTGCCTCATTGTTTATGTAGTATATACATTGGTCACACATAATTTACACATTTTTTATGTGTAAAGTTGCAAGTGTAGAAATGATATTGTAAATTTGGAAAATAATAAAATGTGTATGAAATTAAACATAAAAGCAGAGCTTTGATTAAATTGATTCAGATGATGTTGGTTTTAGATGAGCATTGTTAATTTTCTTATTGTACAGCCTGTTTTAATAGTAGTTCTCGGTTCCATGATTTCTGCACCACAAGAATGCGGGCAGCACATTTAGTAATAGTTTCCATCTCACACAAATCACTAAAGCATGGTTATAGCTTTCTTCACTCTTCTTCCTGTTAAGAGTGGGTCTTTGACCACCACCTTTGCTTTCATTAGCTAGCTTTCTTAAGAGTAAAGCAAAGAATGTATTGATTGCAAGCTTTTGCAGATAGTCCTAAACCTGGAGGTGTTCCACATTATTACTGTTGGTTTGTTGAATCATGGCCTGCCAGGTTTTGATAGTCCTGTTTGTGTCATTACTCTGACTTCTTTAAATGACAGGATCACCATTTCTGCAATGTGGGAACATCCACTGTTACTTCTTCCTGCTACAAATTCTTGTTAGTTTTAATATCACAAACAAATTTTTATTTTTATTTTCTTGCACAACAAAAGTGTCATTTTTTCTTGTAAAAAATGCTTCCAAAATTAGTGATTTTCCTCCTTGGTCCTTTAAAATTAAGTTTTTTTTCATATATATATATATATTCTATGAATGCTGATAGGAATGAGAAATATGTTTGTGATGTAAATGTTTTGGGAAATATATGTGCTATATTATACTGCTACAGACTTTGAAAGAGTAGACATGTTTGAGCAATGCCAAGTAATAGAATTAGACATTATCTCTGCATTGATTCTTAGAACAGAGATTTGACTTGAAGAGAGTGTATGTATCAGTGGCCAGACGCACATGGCTGTCATCTCCATCATTAAATAGCACATGATGTATGGTGACCTGCCTTCAATCACTGCGTGATCTCATGTCAAAACTTGGACGGTTATATAGTAGAATCACTCATAAAGAACTTGCAATGGGAATCCCCCCCCCCACATGCATTGTAGCCTTTCCTTAAGTTGCTGTGATCAAAGTTCATGGTATTTATCCCCTTAGGAAATCTAAATTAATGTTACAGGGAATTGCCTTCTTTTTAGCTAAGTATTATTGTATGAGCGTGGGTACATGGAAGCAATAGATACATGGCAAAAGCGAGACATGTCAGATTCTAAAGCCAAAGGCAAAGTTGATTCAAACCTGTTAAAGACCTTCCTGCACAGAACATATGGCCATGGGAAAGATGAGCAGGCTGTGTCTTCTCCTCCTCTCCTCGCTCTCTTGCTTCTCTGCCATTGCCTTGTCATGGCAGCAGCCTCGCCCAGAGACGGTCGACCTTGCGTACCACATGGGGCCTGTCCTCACCTCCCCCGTTAACGTCTACACCATATGGTATGGCCACTGGGAGGCAGCTCCACAAGGCATCATCAGGGACTTCCTGCTCTCCCTCTCCGCCCCTTCTCCTTCCCCCTCCGTCGGCGACTGGTGGCGCACCGTCCGCCTCTACACCGACCAAACCGGCTCCAACGTCACCGGCAGCTTCGTGCTGGCCGGCGAGCTGCACGACTCGGCCTACTCGCACGGCGCCACGCTGTCCCGCCTCGACATCCAGTCCGTCATCAGGTCCGCCGTCGCCGCCCACCCGCAGCGGCTGCCGCTGGACCCGCGCAACGGGCTCTACCTGGTCCTCACCTCGCCCGACGTGGAGGTGGAGGACTTCTGCCGGGAGGTCTGCGGCTTCCACTACTTCACCTTCCCGGCGGTGGTCGGCGTGACGGTGCCGTACGCGTGGGTGGGGCACAGCGGCTCGCAGTGCCCGGGGATGTGCGCTTACCCGTTCGCGCTGCCGGAATACATGGTGGGGGTTCACAACGCGAGCGGCGGCGTTCGGGCTCTCGGAGCGCCCAACCGGGACGTGGGCGCCGACGGCATGATCAGCGTGATAGCCCACGAACTGGCGGAGACGTCGAGCGATCCGCTGATCAATGCGTGGTACGCGGGCGACGACCCGGCCGCCCCGGCGGAGATCGCCGACCTCTGCGTCGGAGTCTACGGGTCGGGAGCGGGAGGCGGGTACGTGGGGAGCGTGTTCAAGGGATCAGATGGGGAGGCTTACAACCTGCATGGAGTGAACGGGAGGAGGTTTCTTGTGCAGTGGGTGTGGAACCCTGTAAAGATGACTTGTTTTGGTCCAAATGCCATGGATTAAAGGGCTGTAATCTTTGAGTTGAGGGAGGGAACAGCCTCAATCCCTCCTGCAGACACACACAAGAAAAGGAAGAAGAAGACACAGTCTGTCACCTTTCATTTTGAAGTTCTTCAAGAACAAATGCCCTAACTAAAAGCAGATTGTTTTACATTCAAATAGCCAGCTTTTGATTGATTTCAGAGCTGAAGTTACTTAGAACCTACAGTTCTTTGGCATGAGATGTCAAGTCCTTTGTGCATCATATCATATTTACAGAGTAATTCACTGTTAATTTTCGAAACATAATTCTGAAATAATTATCCAGAAAAAAAAAACAAAAAATGGAAGAGAATGATTACAAAGCGGACCCAATCTTCGACAGAATAATCGTCTTTTAATGGACTGTTATCGTCTAGTTGGGCTCTTCTTCTTCTTCTACGCCGTCGCATATGCTCCTCCCTCTCGTCTCCGGCAGCCAAACCACGCACATCCCACTAAAACCGAAGCGCGTCGAAGGCGGCGCAGGCGCTGAAGAAGGTCCTCACCTCCGCCGCCACCCGCCACGCCTTGGCGGTCACGAACACGCACCGGATGTTGAACGCCGCCGGCCCACTGGAGCGGGTCGAACAGGAAGCCCACTCAGCGGCACTTTATTGTATTCGGGTTCCGATTGCGGTTGAGATCCGCCCTAACTTATCGGCTCCGGGTTAAGATTTCTCAGATCCAACCCGACAACGAAGCAAGCCGCTCCCACACCTTAAGCCCTTCGATACAACTGACAAAGCCGACTCAGCTCTCGGTCGTGTCTCGCCGCCGTCTCTTTCTCCTCCTCGCCCTACCGCTTGCGGCTATCTCCGGCGGCGTCGAGCTTCTCCGGCCATTTCCGGACAACCACTAAACTGAGGTGCGAGTCTCCTTCTCTTGATCTCTTTTGACAAGATCATTGATTTACCAGTTGTTGCAGAGGAAAAGGGAGTCCATAATGGCAGTTGCAACTCAGACTTTTAAGGGAAACTTGAAGGTGATTGTGATCCCTCGGCCCCTTATCTTTCTCCATTCTTTTGTTGTGCTATCGTTTGGGAATTTGATCTGAAGCATGTGCTAATAATCTGGTAATGTGAATCAGTTCTTGCCCATCTCCAAGATATAGATAACGAGGAGAAAACCAAATTAGATTCTTGGGGCCTCTCTTTATACATGTTAGAAATTTGGCATAACCACGTAGAGTTGATTTCGTTCAACACAAAGTAAACTCCTTTCGAGGTTGTAAGATAAGACAGGCCATAGTGAACGTTTGGTTGGTTGAACTTAGTTATATCTTTTAATTCTAAACTTCTTGTATAACCCTATTCTATCATAATTTATGAGGTCGACTGATTTAGAATCAGTAGAAAATCTAGATTTCTCTATCTGGCTCTTGTAATCAATCATTTCATCCTGTTTGCTCCAGAGACATGATATAATTCTCCCCTTCTCAATGTTCTCTATTGTTCCTACAACTACTTATCCAATTACTGTATTGTAGTTTGTTTAGATCTATTTTTACTTAGACTTCTATATTATGTACTTGAAAGACAAGGGTCTTTTTCAAAGGCTAAACTGTATTTTGTTTTTTGTCTTTGTCTTAGACTTATTCACTTCTCCTAATCTTCATTTTTTTCACATCTGGATCACTGTAAACTGTACAGTTGAGCAACAAAGATTATATTATTGTAATTACTTGGTGAAATTTGTTGTTGCAGAGCCTTTATAGTAACCTAGAAGAGATCTTCCTGTCTGAAGTTGTGTTTAGTTTCATGGATCATTTACAAAGTAATGTGTTCGTCAGAATATAATTGAGAGTTGAAAATAACCATATCATTTTATATTTGTGTTAGGCGTATCTGAATTTTTATTTTCTTGTCCTCATTGGTGGTAAGAGCATTATGCTGTTATATTGCACCTGTGTAAACTTGGTATCGACAATATACGCAGAAAGCACTGGCTGGACTGAGGAGAATCGATTTAGAGGGTTTACGTTGGCGAGTATTTGATGCAAAAGGCCAGGTTGTTATTCTCGTCCTATGTTTGATATCTGGCATTATATTTTTCTCTAGTAAACTCAGTATTATGCTGCTAAGTATGTTTGATGTGGTCTTTAACAATTTGACAACTAGGTCCTTGGAAGATTGGCATCTCAGATAGCAACTGTAATTCAAGGCAAAGATAAACCTACCTATGCGCCACACCAGGAAGATGGAGATATGTGCATTGTGCTCAATGCAAAAGATGTATCTGTTACAGGAAGAAAAATGACCGATAAATTTTATCGCTGGCACACTGGGTAAGGGCCAAAAGCTATTGTTGTTTTCACTAATAATTAATTTGGGATGTCCTTGTTTCCTTCCTTAGACTACTTTTACATGTGTATTGTCACAGATACATTGGCCACTTAAGAGAAAGGAGCTTGAAGGACCAGTTGGTAAAAGATCCAACAGAAGTGGTTCGTAAAGCTGTCTTGCGCATGTTACCACGCAATAAATTGCGTGATGTAAGTGATAATTTATTACTATGTTCAAAGTTTAGTTTTACCTAAATTCTAGATAATTAAGCAGCAAATCAATTTGTAGCTCTTCTTAAGAAAAATTTCAAGATTCAAGATGCTAGAAATTTTCTCTTCTAAAATGTTTTCTTTGAACTGTATCATATATGATAAAACTAGTTTGTGGATCCTAGCAATTTGTAAAATGTCTTCTAAAATCAAGCGGCAAATCAATTTGTACCTAAAATGTCTTCTTGTTAGCAAGCGTGAGCAGGTTATCAGTTTTGAAGTTCTGATACATGAGCATGTTCATTGCATGCTATCTCTTGTTTACACTTGCAGGAACATGTACGAGCATGTTCATTAGTTCATAGTTTATTTCCAACTAACAAATTTGTTGTTCTAATTGTATATATGCAATTAGTATCCTAGTAGATGAAATATTCTTGTAAAAAAGATCACTTCTGGATGACATCCCAACCTGCTTGTCGATAAATTTATGCTACTTCAAAATTTTCAAGTATCTAACCTATAATCTCAGTAGAGCAACTCCTAGTAGTTTGATACTTTGGTGGTTACTTCTTGGTCATTCATGGCTAATAAAAGCTCTATGTATCTGTAGCCTGTTTGTTTATCATTTTAATATTTTGCTAATTTTCTTTTGTGTTGAGCAGAACATTTTTATGAGCATGTACTTTATCGCAATGACAAAATAGATATCACTAGCATTAATCTTGTGTTTCATGCTTATTTAAAAACCTACTTGTTTAAGATTTTAGACAAACATTAATAGATTTGTCAAGTATCTGGAAATTTTATTAATCATGGTCATCATGTAAAATTTCATGGCAATGACAAAGAGATCAAAGTTTTGAAGTGACCTAAATTACAACGGTACATCTTTGACAATTTGTTTTTGAGGAGATTGTGTCCCTCATGGTGTATAGGTTCAGTGCTCTTCTACTCCCAAAATACTATGTGGCGCACCACCAACTAGTCTAATGTGCACAAGAGTACACCGATAAATGCTTCAAGGAGACTACCTTTAGTTGCCCAATAACTATTACAGGGCCATAATCATGAGTGGGATGTAACAATTTAAATTGTCCAGTTGTTTAAAGATTTTAACACAAGGTCTATTGACCAGAGGATGCATGACAAGGGACATACCAAGTGGATTGGTACCGATTCAGAATATTCTTTTTACATTCAACCATTATATTAAATCTTTACCATTTTAAATTAAAGAAAATCATTTTAATTTTTGACAAAGTTGATATCTGATAGCTGATCTTACACCTAGTTATGTATAAGCTGATGATTTATGGTCTTAAGCTATCTCATCAAACAAGTGAAGAAGAAAGCTAGACCTCATTCGCTTAATTTGCATTCACTGACCAACTAAATGCTGAATATGTGTTCGTTAGCTCATTAGTTTGGCTTCAAATAGAAGATTTCAAGCTCTAGTTGGTTTGTTTGTTAATAAAGGATGAAAGATTCATCTGGACATCTACAAAATAACCAATGAGGTAGGGCTAATCTTACTTTTAAGTGTCTTTTATTATAGATCTACTGGTTTAATGCTCCACTCTTGATAATAGTCTTTCTTTGTGTTCATAGACTTATTTGTGCCTGCAAATTATGATTCATTAAGATTGCATAAGTTTTCCTACCTGTATACTAGGAACTTATGTCAAGGTCAATATATGGCAAAAATGCTTTCAAACTACATAACATGAGCATGCACCGGTGGAACAGTAATGATACTAATTGATTCATGTATTCTAAAACTCTGCAAGAGACGGTGATTTTCCCTTTTGTCATTGGGCCAAATGAAATTAGCTGCTGGTAAATGTATACGAGTGTGTAAAACACATTTTATATAGAATTGAATAGGATGACATCTCTGATGGCTAAGCTGTTCTCTTATCAGTGCTGTCACATATATGCTTGATGTATCATCATCCTTGGTTGTTGTCTATTAAGCATGTTTGTCATGCACTTGCTGACAAATAGGAAGTATTGGATCTTCATAAAATTGCCGAGACTTAGAAAGTATGATCGCTATTCACTTTAAAAAAAAATTGCTTAGGAGTAGTATACGATTGAACACAAAGCATACTACATAATTGATGCTGGTATAGTGTCCATAAAATCTATGAATATCGCATATGCCCTTTTTCTAAGAGTACTTGCTCTCTGTTTTTATCTTGCTGTAGAAACTAGTGAACAATATGAATCTTTTCCGTGGGCTTTGAAAACGTGTCTATTATATTTTTAATTGTACTGTAAAAATTATGAATCATAAGGGTTCCTTCAGGACCGTGACCGCAAGCTCAGGATATTTGCGGGAAGCGAACATCCATTTGTCGATCGTCCTTTGGAACCTTACATGATGCCACCTCGTAAAGTGCGGGAGATGAGGCCCCGGGCTAGGCGTGCACTAATTCGGGCGCAGATAAAGGCAGAGAAAGGCAGCGCCGGACCAATCATAAAGAAGAAAAAATAAAGAAGTGAGTTCATGAGTCTAGGTTTTTTCACGGAGGGTTCTCATCCTCATGGTTTGGCCCATTCCATGATTTCACATGTAAAATGCTCCTACCGAGATTCTTTACTTGGATTTGATGGTGTATTTCCATTTAACAAGTTGGATTTTGGGTGTCTTTACATTTCTGAATAATCCTTTGACCTGTTATGTTATAAACGAAAATAGAAGACAAAAGATTATTTCTCTAGCATATCGAATCCTCGTTATGCTTTGTGGTCAAGAACTTGGAGTTTCTTTAAGGCCTTGTGATGACACCGGCATGTGTTCATTGATGGAACTTAAGCCGCCAGCAAAGTTATGCAAGTCTTTGTTGTTGTGCATGTGAATTTAGAATAATCCCTGAGCGTCTGATTTGTTGTATGACAAACCACCATATGCTATCACACAATAAGGGGTGTAATATTAAACCACCATTTCTCTTCAGTCTCCAATTTGATCTGATGGCATCGTTGCGTACAAAATTAAGATATAAATTCAGCATTTGTCGTGCTATTTTTTAAGATCTTCAAATCTTTTAAATATACATTTTTATTATATTAAATGAGAGTTAATTATATATTATCTTTTGTAATTAATTATTTTTAACATATCAATCTTAATGTTTTTAAAAGTTATATTAAAATTTCTATACTTATGTAAGTAAAATATTTAATCTCATTAATTTGAATGTTTCGAATATAAAAATCTCAATGTAACTTCTAAAAATATAAGGATCAAAATACACTAATTATAAAAGATAATTTATAATTAACCTGAATATAAATGTGACAATCAAATTTGAATATAAATCTGAAATATGTTACTTATGCAATAATATATTAATCAATCGAATATCAACACAACACAAATGATGTTAGGTTATAAGTGCAAGCGCACCGTACTAAAAGTGATCTAATTGTAGACAATCAAAGCCTTGCATATGAACAATCTGTTGCAAATAGGGTTACAAATGAATCACTTGTGGACGTACAAAACAGTCCCTTAATACATGTGGCATCGATAACCAAGTTTCACCTTTACATTCATCTCAGTATTGTCATGGTGAATATGATGAACCGATAAATTTCACCTTTACATTCTTCTTGCTATTGGTACGGTGAATATGATGAACAGGCTGAGACCGAACGGAGACGATCATCGTTCAGGCATATACAATTTATTGGCACAAACAAAGATGTGATTCCACATCAACCAATAATACATATGAAGGTGTTGAGCTAAGCTGAACACAGGCAGGCCTTTTGCTTCGCTAGCGAATGTTTCAAAGTCTTAATTAGATTTGGGTTGTCGTGCAGGTAGCTCTCGAAGGACTCCCTTAAACTTGATAGCAGCTGCACATCACTTCCATTGGACTTAATGTTAAGCAGTTGAGAAAATAATGGCTTCCACAAATCGGAATTCCAATACCTGAAGACCAGAATGATCAAACCATTAGAGGTTCTCTATTTGTAACATGAGGACATTGTTAAACCTTGGTTGGAAGAACATTGTCCAGCCACTGTCGCATTAGTCGACAGAAAAAGACTGAACCAATACCTTTTAAAAGGTAATTTTGGTCCATAATGGTAGCTCCCATCTGGATTAACCTTCTTCTCTATGGTCATATATGATCCATGGAGCATCATGTGGACAATGACACAGAGGCCGTAAGTGTCAACCTTGCATAACAGAGAAATCATGTGAAATAGAATGATTGGTAACATTTGCTAAACACTTGGCATGATACTTGGAATGATTTGAACTCAAGATGCAGACCTGGTATTTCCACGGTTGATTGTCTTGCATCTCTACACATCGAAATCCAGATGTTCGGCAATCCCCGATAAATCTTGTATCAGCAGGGAAAAGGCTTAGATCAATGCCCCTTCCCCAATCGACAAGGCATAATCCCTACAACAATATACCGTATTATCCTAAGAAAACTAACTTGAAGCTTATGATAGTTGACTTGAAGCTTCAAGATTAAGGACAAGCTGATTTGACCTGATCTCGCCAAGGTCCACTTCTGGTGATGAATGAAGCTTCTGTCAATTCTTCCCTTGCATATCAAAGAAAGATCATCAGATGCTCATGTATCATTAGAGTAAAACACAAATAGCCTTGAATCACCACTTTGATGACTTCCAATCTTATTAGAAAAATACAGAATTTTATAATAGTGTCAATCTATAATAAAAAAAAAAAGAAATACAATTTTTTAAGAAGAAAAAGAAAGTTTGGATTCAATCTTTAATATGCTAGAAATTAAATGTCCAAAATTCATATTGAGTTTGAAAGCATTCATATGCACAGACAGAATATTAATAGATTGTGCATATTTCATGTACAGATTGAGACTGATCTCATGCATGAAGGGACAGAAACAAGATACTAAAGAATATAACATGATGGAAGTGTCACAACATCCTTATTTTGATAGTAATCAAAAGGGAGGCAATATAGTTTTCTCATAGTTCAGAACACCATTGGAGAAGGAACATTTATGTTCAAATTCTCTACATCAAGCATTTTTTTCTTTGTTTCGGTTCACAAAAAAAAAAGTCCAGCGACTAAGATTATCATCTAGTTACATGTCTTGCATAGATGTTTATTATGGAAGAGATTCTCATTGAAATAATGTACAACATCTCTAGTAATTACCTTGCATAGCGAACTAGTAGATTATCTGGCTTGAAATCACCATGAACAATGCCAACACTATGCAAAGTCTCCAGCATGCGCAGCATCTCAATTGTGTAGTATATGCATAAAACTTCTTCCATAAGCCTGTGCGTCACCAAGTTTGAATTTATAGCATCCTGCAAGAAGCAGAGCTACATATGACCAAGACACTCGAAGCAGAAAATCTCAGAGAACAGATATTGCAGACTTAAAAAATAAGTAGTGACTAGAGAAAAAGTTGACCAATGATTCACTTTTTTCACAAGATTCAATTACCTGAAGTGTTCCATGGGACAAATAATCACAAACTAGTACACTCAAGTCAGCAAAGATGTGCACTTTATGAGCAAAACCAAAGCTTGATCTCTGATAGCAAAGCTCAAGTGAAAGCAAAATATATAAGCATACGTCAGGACTGAAGATAGAAATCAAGGCAATGGCTAACCTCAACATCAGGGATGCGCTTATCAAGTTGACGATACATATAAAACTCCCATGGAAATGCAGGTTTTTGAATCTGACGATACAACATAAGTACTAATGCTAGCTATTATTAGACATTACCAGAGTAATAAAACATGGAATATATTTTCACCTTCAGTGCAAGGACATCATCAGGATTGCTGTCGTTGTAAGCCTTGTATACCTGAGCAAACCCACCAAGGCCTGAGCAGCCTTTTATCTGGTATTTGCAACCACCTTCAAAATTGAGATAATTAAAAAATAAATAAATTAGTTTCAGTCCGTTATAAGCCAAGACAAAGGCTGCTCAAGTAACAAATATAAAGATGCCTTAACACATGTGCTAACAATCACGCATCATTTCATTATTTTATGTCACTGATAATATGTCAAATTTAGGTTCAGCCTCTCAAACCTCCATATACTGAAGCCAACTAGCATACAAACGGAACGATTTAAATCGATCTCAAAAACCCATAATAACTGTTTACTCTCTCAGATGCATTCTACAATTCCATGAGAATCAGTTAACATCCCATCTACAGCTTTTTCTTTATGCTTAGCATCTGAAGATCTGCAACCTTTCTATTCATCATAAATATGTTATAATTTTGGTTGTCTCACGCATTTACTGTTCTCCAAAACGGATGCACTGAAACAGCTAAAACCCACTATCATTATCCCAAAGACCAAAACAACGATAGAATCGAATGATTGAAAAACAGTAAATGATCGCTCACGATATACCTCCTTTTTTTAATAACCTAGAAGCAATATATATTTAAAACAATTTTTCATATAAATTGGACCATTATTTTTTATTCAAATGTGTGCGAGGATCACTATGGAAATTCATTTGTACAATCTTGCCATCATTAGGTGTCATAAACTATCTAGTAAAACAATCATAAGAGAACAAATGGTACAACCAGCAAAGAAGAGAGAATGTAATACCTAGCTCCACGATTTTATTTCTTGAAGAATTCTTTAAGGAAGATAAAGATACCTTCCCTGAATATACCTTACTGCTACGGCAATAACCCTGTAATGAGTTCACAAAAGCAGAGACTGTCAAAAAGAAAATATCAGCATATAAATATGACTCGTTTGCAAGTGAAGCTTACATTATATTTTCTGATATTAGTATCCATCTTTTTCAGCAAATCATCAATGGTAGGCATTGACCATGGATTGACAAGAGTTGGCTGCTGATTTAGTGATCTACTACTCATGTCACTCTACAGAATAAGCTTGTAAGACATAAGATCGCTTGTTCTCACCTTTGAATTATGGTATGCACACTAAAGATAAAAGCGAGCAGCAATGGAAATATAGATAATAAGCAAATCCACTCAATTTAAAAGAGCTAAAGTATGCCCATTATGTAATTATCACACTCGCATGAAGCAACAAATTCCTATATGATTATTATCAAGACCAACTAAGAACGATCTGTAGATTCACATACTTCTCGCCACAAAATAGTGTGGCTCAACCAATGCAATAAACTATAACATCAATAAACATCACTTTGATAATTCCAAGTACTAGTGAATAAACATGAAAATTTGATGTAAAGTGCTTTCATTTATTTCTTTTCTCATTTGCCACGAAGTTGATATTGCATTCTAGCATATCGTGACAAGTCTCCTGGTACATATACAAATAAAATTAGCAATAAATAAATAAAATTTTTATACTAAAAGTTTCCATTTACTTTCATAATTCATAAAACATCTAACTTTATGAAATTGAAAAGTAGAAGATCTAAGAAAAAGAATGACAAAAATAACAAAGAATACTTAAAATTAATTATATACATCAGACAAAAGACTTGAAGGCTATTCATCTGTGATTATACAGATAGAAACCCATCTCCATGGCTAGAAATGATGCAAATTTTAAATCAATCTTTATGATGAGGCTAGGGTCAGCTAATAGTCACTTACAAGAACCTTCACCTTGAATTTGATACTGACTTTTAAGCTCTCCATTTATGCAACCCTACTTCCCTTTTAATTTTGTATATGGTCAAGAATGTTTTGAGTTATACAGGCCTAAAAGATATACTGGCCACAGCACAGTAGACATCCACAAACCACTCTACTGCAGTTCTTTTTTGTAATAATCCCAATAGTACATCCTAAAAGGAGATGGCCAATCTGGGCCAATTCAATTTAAGGCCTAGAATATGATATTGCCACAAGAAAGATGTCCATTTAAACCTAATGTTTTTGGATATTAATGCTCACACCTCCCTTTATTGAAAATAACATCCTGACCTCTGAGTTCCAACCTATTTATACTCTGCCCCTAGGTTCCAACCTAATTATGTCTACTATTTCTTGACATTATTTGTTTGCATGTCATCTTACATTTTTAAATGACACACATCCCATTTAATTTAATCAAATCATAAAAAACTGGATCAAACTGAATCTATTCAAACTGTTATTGAATAAGACCAGATCACTAGATTCAATTGAATCTGATCATATATAGCTGGATGAAGTCCAGTCCATCCAATCTGTTACTAATTAGGTTGGATTACAAATTGGACTATTTGAAACAAATTGCCAGTCCATATCAGTCTTAACATGACCATGAATTAATTATTTATGAGTGTACCAATCATTGTCCCTGACATATGTTACTTAATATACAAACTTGTAAGAACAAGAGGACCACAAAACAGTCGATGACTGCTTGTATCAAATGCTAAGAGAGTCCTTGAGTTTAAAATTGCAGGATGGATGTCAGCAAAATACCAGTTCAAGCAAAGGGTTAGAAGAAGTAGTAAGATGGAATTGAACTAAAACAAATAAAAGTATTCTCTTATTACCAGTTTGATATCTTATTAGGAAGCATGATGGGCACTTATTAAGAATAAGCAGATAGACCTAGGAAAAAGACTCCCCAACCAATAATGTCTATCCAGATAATTTAAATGAGACCCTTATTGATGTCCATTAAAAGGCATACCAAGAATATGGTTGTGGCATATAGCATAATTTTGTTATGCATTTAATGAAGTTAACGGAAGGCCAAAACCAAGGCAATAGAAATGGCTAGTAATATTTTACCTTGTTTTATATTTTTTTCTCCAAAGGTTTTGCTCTCATTTTTGTTTTTATTAAGAAGGGACAGTGCCATGAAAGAACAAGATTTGTGTATGCTGAACTACCTGGTTTTGACATATAATTATTGAGCATTCAATAACAAAAAAAAGCCTTCAACTCATAAAAATAATAATCTATATCAACGAAAATGTTAATAGGATATACACCGTGTGCATAAATTAACAACACAAGCTTCACCACATTGTAAATATCTGGTTTTCGTTGCTCGATACATTTGTTTGGATTTCCTTAAGTATGTGAAACTTACAGTTGGTCTATAAATAGAAAATTTTCTATAGCTGAAGTAAAGTTGTTATGTGAAAGTACTGTTTTTCTCTGTTCACAATTTAAGCTCAATTAATATGGCAGAAGAGGCAGATATCAACCATCGAACGCACCATACTGATAATGGAGTTAAATGAAATAAATGAAGCAAGAAACCAATAGTAAGCAAAGATCGGACCTTCGGATCAGCAGCTGCATTCTGAGCAACAGCGGCTAAATGGTTCAGGAACATGCCATGCATCTTCTTTAGTCTATCAATTGGCTCCGCATTCCTAATTCACCACACATGTCACCATGAGTAAATCAGCGTCATTGTCATCTTCGACTCCCCAAGATAATAGGGGGCTGAGAGAGAGAATGATGAAGGATCGAACTTAGAGATCCCCAGCTGGAAGACTTCATGGGCCTCCACCAGCTTCCCACCCGCAACAAGAGACATGGCGTACGCCTCGTAAAGCAAAGAATGCGCCTGGCAGATCCCCTTGACTTCCATGATCCTGAAGACCCTCTCGAAATCCTGAATCGCGTCCCCCTACACCATCGCTCACAATAATACAAACCCCACCAATACGCGTCACGCAAAGGATGACAAGAAACAGGGAATGTGCGGCGGCTCACGTATAGAATGCAGATCTTGAGAAACCTGACGTCGTCCCGGTACCGCTCATCATCAGCGAAGCTCCTGACGCAGTCCTCCAGGAGGTCCCTGAAGCAGGCAGCGGCGGTGGGGTCGTCCGGATGGCTACGGGATTCCGCCGCCGCCTCGTAGATGGACCTGAGCCAAATCGAGCGCAGGTTTGAGGACATAACCGGAGGTTAAAAAAACGAATGAACTAAGCAGTAGCGGGGGGCGTGACCGGAGCCATGGGAGGATGGGATCGACGAGGGAGCGAGTAGATGGTTCGTCCTGCGTCGACCTGCAACTAATAGGAAGAGATTAGAGAAGAGGGGGACAACTGGAAATGGAAGAGATAGGGATCGGGAGGTACCATGAAGGATCCTTGCGGAGGGGGTTATCGTCGCAGTCGAATTGGACCATCTCCGGCGGGTTTCTTTGACGGTGGTGACGGAGTGAGGAGGCGGAGAGGGCGGAGGCAGTGGCAGCGCCGAGAGTGAGGAAGAGAGGGAGTTTTGAAATTTGGGATCCGCCACTTTTGAGTTTGCGGGTCACGTGCTCGGGAGCAGTCAGTGTGGGGTACACGGAGGGTATAAGGCCATTAATCGACGGTTTGGATTGAATCAAATTGAAGATGGGTTTTGTTGGGCCATCCATCTATAGACGCACGGCCCATTCTGATGTCGAGCAAATTGTTGGAACGGATCCCACTCTGATATATGTTATTATTTTTTTTCCAAAATAAAAATGTAAAAAAAAAGGTATTACTTCAAAACATTTTGGAGGCCAATTGGGTCTTTTGACAGAGGCTAGAATGTCAATTTGTGGACAAACTATGACAGTCATAATGGTGGTTTTACAGTTCAAATTATGTGGATGTAATGTTACCTTCAACCCATGACATCTGGTCGCGTGAAAGCCCAAGTTGGTTCTTCTTCATAGCAAACACAAAGACACAAGACTGTCGAGAAAACAGAGCATGATGCTACAGGGAAAGCTTTCTCTCAACCAGATCTCACTTCACAGGGTCATAAGAACAACAAATACTTCTGAATCATGCCAAACGTCTGAATTCAACGAAGACTGATGGGTTCCCCACAGAGTTGCCCGACTTCTCCTTCCAAAAGCTGCAGTAAAGCAGCCTTAGTCCTCCTATACACCCAAGTCTTAGCCGTCGAATCCCAGTCGAACCTTGCAGGACCACTGCAAGATGAAACAAGATACATGTGTCTGTAACATCAGATGAGGTATGGGGAAAACATGATTGATGAACTGGCCAGTAGCCGTAAGAATGAGTGCGAAAGCCATGAGTACTATTTCAAGCGGAGAATCCAGGATGTGTAACATGGTAGATGATGATCCAATTTACAGTTACAAACAGTTGCGGCACAAACTATCATCTTAAACATGACCTCGAGGCATGAAAGAAGTATATGATTTCAACATCATCCACAATGGAAATTATAAATTTTCATATAGAACTCCTGCACTACGTCTAATGGTATACCGACCATCATTATACTATCACCATTTGCAAAACAACAGCATTTTCTGATTATTCACGTCTTGACCATTTGGAATGTGGCAACAAACATACAAGGATCGATGTAACGATTTTGACCATTTGCCCAACTCATTTGAACAAGAATGACCACATACGCTATTTCCAAGTCCAAACTATAGGACACCTTGCCTCTTTGTCTTTAGAGAGACACCACAACTCCTCCCATCCTCGACCTGATTGTCTCTAGAGAATTTGCATAAGGATTCAAATAAAGGGAAAGCAACAATTGGTTCTGTTAGTATACCTTTAATCCAACGGCAAAAGGTACACTTGATAGTTTGGTTATAGTTTACCTATGGTCTAGGCTAAAATGTGTTGATTATGCAAATAAAGGACCATGACAGAGGCCAGGATGTCAATTTTATAATAGCTATTGGCCAAGGGTTTGTATTCCAAGAATCCTACTGATAATGATTAAGGATTTGGTGAGCTATATAGTCAGAATTTTGTTTTCCGTCATAGAGAAGTTCTGAAACTAGGCAGCAATATATGATATGCATTTTCCCCAGATAACCACAACAATCTGGAAGATGCAACAACCAACCTAGTTCCAGAGAAAATTAAACCAACAAGAACAAGTTGGTCTTTCCTTTCAGAGCAAGCAAAATTCATTTGTTCTTTCTCCAAGTTAGTTCCACTTCTGCATCAATTACAACTCGGCAAACAGACAAGTCGATTCCTATTCATATACCATCATCATATTTTGTGCCTCGTTGTAGCACAATTAGGGTTAACAAAACAGCATATTGCAGAATTCCAGAAGCAAAATGCTAGAGACCATAATGTTGAATTTCAACATGCATGCGCAGTACGGCATACTGAGCACGTGTCCACCCATGTGCTCTATTTTGTCACCAACAAGAATCTAGAACATGAGGCAATATCATGGGATCGGCTACATGATACCCAACTTCCAGATCCAGTAGGCAACCACATTCTCATGATAGCATGTACGCATTTATCTTCCTCTTGACACTCACTGTGCTTCCTAGGCAAGTCAAAATCATGTTTAGTGATTTTATCTTTCTTCTAAGAAACCATGTTTAGAATCACATGCGTTTAACCTTCCAAAAGATCTCCAGAGTTGCCCTCGAGTAATAATTTCAGGACGCTAGGTTATCATAATTTCCTTCACTCGTTCCTAAAATGGATCACTAAGTATCTACGTCCTATTGAAGTGACGGTCAATTCAAGAAGCACAACAAACCCATCATACCACTACTACAATCACTGATTTCCTTTTGTCACCAAACAAAAGTTCATGATGAACAACAGGTTCCACAAGAAAAGTTGGCCCTTAAGGGTGGTAGGGATCTATAGATTATCCATGTTAAAGATATCACTTGATGTGGAATCTTCTTGGGCGTATATCGTATCATCCTTCATACATGCTGTTCCAAATAACTTAAAGATACACGAGCTGGTTCCAGAAATTACAAAAACAAGGAAAACAATCTTATTAACCAGCAAATGTAAAGCACAGATTTCAATTCATCTGAACACAAGAAAGAAATGGACATGGATTCAAAATTATAAGCAGCAGATAATATTTCTGTTGGAATAAAACACGAATATATGCTGGAACTTACAAAAAGCTACCAGAAAATAAAGGTGAAAAGATACCAGAGTATGGTACCCAAGAAATGGCCAAAATCAAGATTTAGCTGCGGTAGCCAAAAAAGGCCCTGAAGCAAGATTTAGAAAACTAGATGATTTGACGCCTTCTTATGTCTGGTTAATACTAAGAAATTTCTACCCCAAATAGTTTAGACATTACAACTTCTTGTTGTTGCTTTTGTCAAGAAACCTATATGTTCCTTAACCTCAAAGCAGAAGCAATCCACCAAATGACCTCTATGAGGAGGGCATTCCAATGGTTTACATTACATGCCAACATCTACTTTCCTACTAGTTAAGATACTATGCTATGGTTGCTACATTCAACCCTTGTTATTTCTGCCCATTCAAAATCCTACGTTCTGTCATTGTCCCTCTTATTCCAGCTCATTTTTAAGAGGTTATATTTTATATTGGTAGAATCATATACATAATCACCAAGCTTGAGATTGTTGTTTTAGCACCTAAGCTGAAAAATTAGTTACAAATTCTAAGCTATGCAGGTAATCCATGAAATTTGAAGCCTTCCTCAGTCATGGCCCTTCTTGTATAAATAGAATTCCTAAGAACAGGCGGTACACCGATTTGACCAATCACGAACAAATTTTAAACTTCAAATGTAAGCATGTCTAGCTAACTCAAGCATTAAAATGGTATTACTGATTTTGAATATGAAAGCAACCATGCAACTCCACAATATAAACTCTTATTTTTTCATTGACGACCTTATCACCTAAAACAATAAAATACATAGTTTTATGTATAAAATCAACAAAAATTCATACTCCCAGTACCTCACCGGCGACGATAACCAGATTTGTCTATTCGGAGTTTGCTTGTTTATGACGTAAGTTCCCAAACTCCCTAGCTTCAGTGTCAAAACGTGATTCTGCTCAAGATGCATTGCGATGAATCAACTTAGCCAACTAATAAAGCGCAGAGATGAGTGAGAAAGCAGAGATATTCCAACTCAACTCACCCCATAGTCTACTTCATAACCATCAACTTGTATGGCATCACCGTATTCCTGCCAGAAGAAAGAAGGTACAAAACCAATCAAGACCTCCGAAGTCGTGCACGCTTTTCAAAACAATAAATCGCAGAGATTGATCACAAAAGATACCTCGAACTTTTCCAACAAGTCATGTATCGTCTCATCTGCTAGGGTATGGAATTCCTCCTCCGACATGAGAGATCTGTCATATAAAACGGATTAGTAAGGAATCGAGGAACATATGAGAAGAAGAATCAAATCAAGGGTAAAGATCTATCTCATTATATCGTCGGATCCCAATCGGAGCCTCTTTCACAAACAAGCTCTCGCTCCAAAGAAAAAGGAAGGGATTGTATGGGGGAACCACGCACTGGTAGTCTATGGCAGCCGGGTTCTGCCTTTCGTCAAGAGCCGATGGCCGAGTGGAGAAGGAAACCCTGGAAACGCATCGAGGACCGAGAGCCGACCGCGGCCCAGGTGGAGAGAAGAGACCGCCACCGCCGACGTCAGCGGGAGCTTCGGAGGCTACCAGAATCGATGAGGTCCGCCGAGCTCTTCTCAGCGTCGATAAGCGCTGGAGAAGAAGCCTCGGAGCGAAGCGCGACGCCATGGCAGCCCAGGGAAGCGAAGCGGGCCGCACGGTGGGATTTAGTGGAGGGCCAGTGCGTGGACACGGTTGAGTCGAACCAAATTGTAGGCGGACCGAGCCACAACGTTGAACCAAATTGAAGGCGGACCGAGCCACAATGTTCAACCAAATTGTAGGCGGACCGAACCACAATGTTGAACCAAAAGGTCTAATTTCATGTGATATTTTATTAGAGATTGATGTCATAGATAATTTCGAATCTCATAATTAAGAAATTTTATAGTTATATAATTAGAAAATTAAATTAGTATTTAATCAGTATCAAAAATAAATTAGTAAAAAAGTAAATTAATATTATAATTAAAGGATTCTCAATCTACATAAATCAATTCATATTATAGAAAATAAATTAGAATGAAATATTATATAGAATTAATAAATTAATTAGAATGAATTAATAAATTATGTATAGAAAAATTAATGAATGAGAAAAATTATATTCACTTATATTCATGATATTAGAGCTCGATTTCTTAGGAATTATTTTTCTTCTTTCTTTTAAAAGTTTTTTCTTTTATTTTATCACTCTTCGGATCAATTCTAATTATTTCTTCTTCTTTCTTTGCTTACGAGAGTCTACGTTACTATATCTGGAGAAGAGAAGACGAAACTAATACTTTCATATCCAACAAATGGTTTAGGTGACAAGTCATCTTTGTTAATTATAACGCAAAAACTCGATGAACAAAACTTTCTTCGTTCATCTTAGTCTATAAAATTATATATTCAAGGAAAAGGAAAGATTGGTTATTTGACTCAATCAATAATGACAGAGGATAATCAATAGCATTCCCCATTTGTCTTGAAAACTCTAAAATAAAAGTAGTTGATGGATTACTTCCTTCTACAATAGGGAAAGAGACAATTATAATTTTAGATTCCTTTGTATTAAATTTTGTTCTTCATGTTCTTAATTTTTCTTGTAACTTATTGTCTATTAGCAAACTTATAAAGGATTTACATTGTATTACTAAACTCTTTCCTTCTCTCTATGAATTTTATAACATGTATTGGAGGAAGACGATTGACAGTGGTAAAGAGAGTGAAAGACTTTATTCTCTTTGAAGATGATGCTACTTAGAAATGGACAAGCTCATTTAATAATAAATGGTAACACTCCTTCTAATAGTAATGAAATAATATTGTGGCATTATAGATCAAACCACCGAAGCTTTCCTTATTTGTGAAGGCTTTTACCTGCATTATTAATATTTTTCTATTTTAATGTGAAATTTGTCAATTTGCTAAACACCATTGCACTATTTTTTTCTTCTAAAAAAATCAAAATCATTTAATCTTATACATAGAAATAGTTGGAGTCCTTCTAGAATGATAACATTTATTGATGACAATATGTTTGGTTTACCTCTTAAAAGAAAAACCTGATGCTGAAAAAATAAATATTTAAGAACTTTCATACTATAATCCAAAATTAATTTGAAAAAAAATATAAGTTTTGAGAACTAACAATAGTAGAGAATATTGCAATATCACTCTTAATTCCTACTTGTTAGAGCATGAAATAATCCATTAATCTTTATGTGTTGATAGCCCCCAACAAAATGATATTACAGAATGAAAAAATAGACATGCTTTTTTTTATTTACCACTTATATTCTTAGGTATCTCCGGGAGATATTTGCTTTATATTTGATTAATCGAATATCTACTAGAATATTTAATTTTTAGATATCTCTTGATTGTTTGTCCTTCATTTATCCATTTATAAAACTGTTTAGCTCTCTTTCGCTAAACGTATTTGGATGTATTACTTTTGTCCGTATCCATAATCATCATCCAAGTAAACTTGAACACCATGGATTAAAATATCTATTCATTTTCAGACTCAAAAGGGTTACAAATGTTATGATTCTGTATCGAAAAAAACATTTGTCACTATAAATATAACGTTTTCGAAAACCAAATATATTTCCAAAAAACTCTATCTTTAGGGAGCGAATTCTGAATATTGTTTTTGAAAATTATCTTTATCAATTCTATTGTTATCTCTTTCAATTAATTTTGAATAGTCTTTACATCAATTAGATATGAAAAATATCTTTGTCAATGAAGAACTAGAGGAAAAAGCATACATGAATCTACCACCTGACTTTGAGAATATTCTATAAATGGTCAGATAAAAGAAAATACTATTCTTATAGTTTATATGGATGATATTATCGTAATAAGCAATAATATCTCATAATTAGAAAAATTGAAATATATCCTAAATAAAAAAATTTGATATGAAAATAACAAGATCAAAGAATAGAATATTTCTTAGGCACGAAGGACGACCACATTTCATAAAGAAAAAAATTGAAGAAAGAATTATCTATATGCCTTACAATATTCTACCATGAATGATTGAATATTCGAGTCAACATATAGAAAATCTCATAATTAAATAATTTTTAAAAAATTAATGAATAAAAAATATATTATTTTATATTCCATTCTTTTCCATAAATATCCAAATACCCTTCAATTGATTTTGAGAGGAAAACATCTATTATGTCGAATTTAATTTCGGATAGGACGAAATCCATAATTATATAATTCTATAATAATGACAACAAATCAATTGTAACATAAGTTCAACCTATAATTAAGTTAGGAATTAAGTTAAATATTAAATTATACCTAAATATCAAGTACGAAAATAAATATTAAGTTAACCTAATATATTGATCTCATAATGATGTATTAGACTCACTCATCAAATATGGAAAATCTAAAACCTCATGTGACAACTCAAACAGGCTAGCTAGCTTATTTTATCACTTCACTCAAGTATTCTCTATTCTTGATATGTTTCCCTTACCTTGTAAAACTTTATTTCTGTCACTCTGTAAAATTACACTGTGATGTGAGATCATCATCTAGAGAGAGATGAAATTGAACACCAATGTGATATTGGAGAAGGGAAAAAGATTGCATCTTGATTGCTGCAGATAGAGGAGGTGAGGGTTTCAGCTTTGCCACTTGAGGTCAAAGCTTTCATATCTCTCAAGCTCACAATAATTTCTTTCTATTTCAAATAAAACTGATTCTAATGATAGCAACATACAACAATAACAACAAAAACATATAACATAAGCAACAAAAGCCATAATAACTCGAATACAATGTTTACAATCATAAAACCATGTGCATGTGTGATGGTTCTTATTATTTGTATCAGAGAGGACAGGAAATAAACATGCAACTCTACATGGGCATCATGCAAACAGGGCATGGTTTTGGAAGCATAAATACTTTTCACAAAGTAATTGAAACTTTTTGATACTAAGAAGACTCTGAGGAACCGAAAAAGATACTCATCCATCATCGAGCCAGTAGATAGTGAAACAAGGGACAGATTGTTGAACTAGATTCATTTGATAAGGCTGCGGAGTCGCCTCATTCTCAGGTAGTCTCGTATGTTTCTCCCTTTGATACTTGGCCACAGCACTCTAGCAAATCGAGATAATAGCACATGGAATAAATTAACGACAGCCAAAATATAACGAATGACAAAAAAGCAAAACACATATATGCAATCATGAAATAGTAAGGTCGAAGAACCAATCGAAGGCCAAAAGAGAAGAAACCGATGGGAAAATGTCGCTCAAGAGAAGGATCTCGAAGCTACATTTCAAGATCTTGAACTCATGAATTAATAAGGTTGAAACACCTATCAAAGACCAAAAGAAGAAAATGATGGAGAAAAGTCGCTCGAGAGGAAGATCGTGAACCAGCATTTTGATATCTTGAATAGGTTATGCAGGCAATTGATAATTTTGCTTAAAACAAGATAACTCACAAACAAACAAACATATGGAAGCCAAGAAGGTAAAATGTTGAATAACAATCACTTATGATACACAAAACTGGTACAGAGATTGCTATTGGTATTAAGATTTACTGACTATTAAAAAATAGTCACTAAAACTTGATAATTTCTAACCTTGATTCAAGAGAACCACGCCAAAATCCATTCGCTTGTCAATCTGCATGAACATAGAATTAGTTTAACAAGTAAATCTTTGGAGATTTTGCAAACTCAGAAATGTACATGATGATGAAGGTACAATCTTATCAACTTTTAGGCAGCATTTCAGATTTTGGAATTACTATGAGATCAGAATATGTTAATTCTTGTAAGCTAATGTAAGTCAGAAGGACAATGTCCAGAGAAAGGCCCCTGTTTCTCATATATCCAACTTAAGGACTATTTTTTCTTCCTTTTACCCCACCGAAGCCCCACCTGCACACCATTGACCCTGTGTTACACACCTTGCTCAAAAACTACGCAAGCTGTGTAATAAAAGGGAAAAGGTGCATAAGGAGGACTGTCTGTGGGAGAAAATCCAAGTCAAATCCAAATAAAAGTAAAATAAGTTGTATTACACTAAATCAATGACACCAAGTAAAGGATATCTCCCAACAAATGAGCTGTTGCAAAAAGTTTAATCAATATAAATATAATGCCACCTGTTTGTAAAATACTAAGAAATCAAAGAGATGAAATCAAGAAAACAGAAGCAAAAATTATTTTTTGCTAGAACAGAAGAATTTCAACGGCCTTCAGAATCCTAAACAATTCCAGCACAAAAAGCCCGGGGAGGGAATAAAGGCATAACCGTTGCTGGTACTGAATCCATAAATCTCATTCTCAGAATCTACATGGCATCTGCTAACCACAAGCTGTTAAAGAAATCTCGATGAAAGCAAGAAAAAAGTCAAAGAAGATTGTTAATATGTTATGCAAACATGTAAAATCAGAATAACACCCCTAAACAGTCAACGACCAGGTCATCTACACAGTTCCAGATTTCTGGATCATTTTATACAGAAGCAAGATCAGATCCAAGCTAATTGTCAGGATCATATTAAACTCATTAGTGGTCTAGCAGAAACATGGATCTCTCAAGAAAATGGAAGACTGCTTACTGATAAGCCCAGAAAGAATGAATTGAAGTGTACTCCTAGAGTTGAAGCAATTCTTGGCAGAAAAATATGATATTGCACTTGCTATGGATTGGCTGCATGATTGCTAAGGCTTATCATACTAGATGAGAAAATGTCACAGCATTGCATTTAGAGGAAAAATTATCACAATTTGTTGTGAAAGAACGACACAACCCCTTCTGAGTATAAATTAAAAACTAACCACATAGGATTCAATATTGGGTCATGAAATTCATCTTTCAACGGAGCAAGCGAAGTGAATATGTTGGAATCCTTTTAGTGGATTTTTCATTTTTGAACATATGGTTACTAATGAACCACGAGCGCAAGGATTGAAGTGTACTACTCCTAGAGTTGAAGCGAACTAGGTGGAAAAGTATGATATTCCACTTGTTATGGACCGGCTGCATGACTGCTAACGCTTATCACACATAATAAGAAATTTTCACAGAACTGCATTTTGAAGAAAATTCAATACAATTTGTTGTGAAAAAATGGCACAACCACTCTCGAGTACAAATTGAAACTTGACCAAATAGAATTCATGAGTGGGACATGAAATTGATGTTTTGAGAGAGAAAGATAAGTGAATTTGTATGGATATTTCTAGTAGATCTTTGAGTATCCGGGTGTACCTGACTTAAACTGGGTTTGGATAACTTGTAATCGAATTTGAGATGAAGTCAGGTAGGAAAATAGATAATGTGCTTGGATTTGAGTATTCACGTGACTAGTTGTGTTTGGATTTGAGTAGGACTAAACTATTATACTCCCATTTATATGCACTAACTTTATGACATAGTAGTTCAAGTTTAAAATATGAAACAAAACATGACTTCTTTTAATTCTTATTATGTTTTATGATGCCAATTTTGCTAATGCTTCTAAATATCAGAAAAAGATTATACATCTGTAAAGCATCCTTATGGATCCTATATCCATAGAAAAGGGACCCATTGTCTTTTGGGATAAAAGCTACAATCTATCTCGATGAGATGTTTTTTATAGTAAATCATCCTCAATATAAAATTATCAGTAGAATGAATTTGATAAATAAATTTATCCAATGACTTAAATTGTGACTCAATTCAGTTAATAATCAAATTGGAGATGGTTCAAGGGTGATTAATAGGAGCAATGTTGATCTCACTATCTGTGTTATGTACAACATACAGTATATTGTTTTGTAAATAACAGCTAGGTTATATCCAATAATGGATTTCGAGCCAAAATTATCACGTAAAGAATACTTAATTAGCTTGCATCTTGATCCATAACCGCCACACATGCACGCAAGGCTGTCAATGGATGGAAGCCCAGTAAATCCAATACTACTATATTCCAATATGGATCAAGTTTACATCCCAATGCCCCAAGAACAACATATGACACATTCAACTCTATAATCTGTCTTCCATTCTTGTTGGTCACTGACACAATGTTTGCCAACCAATCGGGATGTTTCTCTTATGAAACCCACTAAATTTCTTTCTCTTCCCTCTCTTCCTTTCCCCAGACTCATCCAGTTGCAAGAGTTCAGCCAATATAGCCATAAATATAAATAATGAAATAGTCTATCATTTTAGTAATTATTTTTATTCAACTTTATAGTGTGAGGAGAGATACAGAGTGCCCTAAGGAGATTTTACTATAAACTATAAGAAGAGATTTCAACGCTTTTGATTTAACAACAGCTTTTATTTTATACAAAATGACAAAGATTGATGTAGCCAAATAAATCCATAGAGCTGAACCCAAACGGTAGGGAAATTATGGCTAGTTATTGTAATTGTTGAACAGATAAAAAAATATCATTCATCGTCTTACATCAAAGTGGACATTACAATAGTCTAATAAAAATATCCTTACCCCAACCTGAAGTCCTAAATAGAAGAAAAATAAAACTGATCCTATGCATCAAGTTGGATGCGTAACAAATGGTCACCTGTGATCCCACAATTTCATATTGCATAGCCAATAAGACATGCATCCTTATCCAACAACTGGGCCCGGCTTTAAGCATAAGCACAATACCCTCTCTTATTTAAGATGCTGAGTACCTACTACTTTCGGAATTAATAAAAGGTTGAGGCACTCATAAAAGCTCCTATAATTGAACTGGTCCTGGTTTTCAGCTTCGCGACACGACACTCTGGCAACCAAAATGCGTACACTTGATACAAAAAAAAGGTAAACATTAGGTTGAGGCGCACTAATTATTAATGAATACTCCTACAGATGGAGCTAAACACAACCTATGGTCATATCAATAATTGGTCAGAGATTGAATGAAACTTCAAAAATCAATCCCTGAAAAGCCTTGATAAGAAACTTAAAAGAGAACAAAAAATTGCCTGAGAAGAAAATTTGTAGTATTGGTCAACCAAATTCTGTTCGTTACCGTATCAGTAAACAAATATTACCTCCAATATAAACTCCCACTTCATCCACTGAACAGAAGGATAAGGAAGAGAAACCACAGTCACAGGCACTAAACCATATCCAAACACGCAACAACCAAATCTATTTGAAACTAAAAAAAGTTGTTCGTATGAGCATAAAAGAACAAAATTCCATAATTCCTTTAATCTATTGTGTGAAATCCAGATCAAAGAACACATTTAATAGAAGATGGAAGACTAATGAGCGATCCAATGAAGAAGGCCTAACCTTTCTGCTCACTGGATGCATCATGGAACTCATCCTCTTCTGGCACGGGTTGCAATTCCGGATCCTTCCCTGCCGTGCCCAAGGCAGGCACTGCATTACCACCATCGATAGAGCCTGCCTCCGCAGCATCGCTGGTCCCTTCATCAGGATAGCGCACCACCACCACAGGGCAAACACAATGATGAGCACAGTAGTCGCTGACGCTTCCAAGCCTCCCCTTGTTAGTCCTCCGCGCAGCTCCGAAGCCCCTGCTCCCCATGATCACAGCACTAAGCCCGAGCCGCTCCACCTCCAAGCAAAGCCTCTCCTTCAAGTCATGGTCCTTCACGATATGGATCTTGAACGGGATCTGAGCCTGCACAAGGGGCTGGGCGAGGTCCTGGGCTTTCGCCGCCGCTAAGGCATGGAAGTCGTCCTCCAGCTTCCGCTGCGACTCCTCGGAGCCAGCGTCCTCCGCTTTCGCAGCATCGGCGGCGGAGACAGAGACGTCGATGGCGCCCCAGTCGGCGCCGTAGAGGACTGAGGTGGGCCGAACGTGGAGTAGGATTACGGCGTCGCCCGGGCGGAGGTAGTTCTGGACTGCCCACTTCACCGCGTAGGCGCTCTCGTCGCTGAGGTCGACCGCGATCGCGATCCTGCGGTGCGAGCCAGGCGAGGGGCAGGCAGCTGCGACGGAGGAGAGGAAAAAGCGAGGCGAGGATGGTTGGATGGCAGCCTGAGCCACCGCGGCCGCCATCGTAGCCGCAGGTGGCGCCGTAGAGGCCTGTCGATCCGGCTCCGGTCGGGTCTGCGGGGGGTTCATCCCGTAGAAAACTAGAGTCAACTTAGTGTTCCCGAACCTTCTCTATCGAGAGAGAGAGAGAGAGAGAGAGAGAGAGAGAGAAGCGAAGAGAAAGGGGTTTTGCGAATGGATAGGTTCGAGGAAGAAGGAGAGGCGTATTAAACAAGCTGATGGAGTATAAGAATAAAATGGAGAAGAAAATACGAGAATTAAGAAAATTTCTTTTTTTCTTTTATTTTGTTTATAGCCGAGAAAACCTTTTTCCATTTAGTCTTAGTGAGAATAAATGGAATATATATATATATATATATATATATATATATATATATATATATATATATATATATATATATAACATTGACATCATTTCTCTTAATATCAATTTATATAGCAAGATTGAGATCTTATAGCAGACACCAAACTGGATGTGATGAGAGAGATGAGAGATGGACGGCTACTGAGCCCATTTACCCGCCGTTTCCATGCTGACTCTTTTTTCCCAGCAAAAGTCAACTCCCTCGCTTCAATCCTACAGCATTTTATTGAATCGAGTTGCCCCTTCAAAGGCCAAGCTCTTCACGCTCAGATCATCAAGTTTGATCTCCAAGCTAACACCAACCTATCAATCAAGCTCCTCATTCTGTACCTTAAGTGCGGTTCGCTGGTTCATGCCCGCAATGTGTTTGATCGTATGCCAAGGCGAACTCTATCTGCTTATAACTACATGATTGCTGGGTACTTCAGGGAAGGCCGTTCTGAGGAGACGTTAGATCTTGTACGGAAGCTCTCGTTCTCGAGTGAAAAGCCAGATGGGTTCACCTTATCGATGGCCCTGAAACTGTTGGCGGGCTTGGCTTCGTGCAGATTTCCAAGACAGGTCCACACTCAGATTGTCAGATTAGGAATCGATTCTGATGAAGTCGTGTTTGCTGCTCTCATTGACTCGTATGTGAAGAATGGGAATCTTGGGTATGCTAGGAGTGTCTATGATGCAATGTCGGTGAGCAATCTAGTGTGTTCTACTGCGCTGATAGTTGGGTATATGAATCAGAGGGCCTTCGGTAAAGCCGAAGAGATATTTCAGAATATAACAGAGAAGGATGTGGTTGTGTTCAATGCTATGATCGAAGGGTATAGCAAAGAGTTAGAGGCAGCTACAAGTTCAATTGAGGTCTACAAGATGATGCAACGGCTGAATTATCGGCCAACAATCTCCACCTTTGTAAGTGTCATCGGAGCTTGCTCTCTCTTGTCAGCTCTGGATGTTGGACAACAGATACATGGCCAAATGATCAAGATGGAAATCTTTTCTCATGTAAAATGTGGGAGTGCACTCTTAGATATGTATTCAAAATGTGGAGAAGTCGAGGATGCTCGGAAGATGTTTGACCACATGCCAGATAGGAATGTCTTTACCTGGACATCAATAATTGATGGGTATGGAAAGAATGGAATTCCAAATGAGGCTCTTAATCTTTTCTATGAAATGAAAAGCGAAAATGTTGGGCCCAATTATGCCACGTTCTTAAGTGTTTTATCAGCTTGCGGGCATGCTGGATTGGTGTCAAGTGGTCAAAAGATTTTTGAGAGCATGGAAAGGGACTATAAACTTAAACCAAGGATGGAACACTATGCCTGCATGGTAGATCTACTGGGCCGCCATGGAAATTTAAGTGACGCATATAACTTCATCCAGCAGATTCCTGAGAAGCCAAATTCTGATGTGTGGACAGCTTTGCTAGGAGCATCCAGACTTCATGGAGATTTGGAGATGGCAGATGCTGCAGCAAAAGAGGTTTTTAAGCTGAGTCAAAATGGAAGGCCAGGGGCTTATATTGCTTTGTCCAACACTTTTGCAGCTGCTGAGAAATGGCAAGGTGTCAGTGAAGTAAGGGATTTGATGAAAGCAAGGGGTGTCTCCAAAGGCATTGGTCAAAGTTGGATGGAGATGGACAAAGGTCTTTGAAACTTTCTTTTTTTGCAATACCAAAATTGATGCTGATGGAGAAGACCAATCTTTTTGACCGGAAATCAAATTCTTCTGAAGTCCTGGATGACAACTTTGGCTTGAGTTTGTAACCTATTTGGATACTGATTATATATTTTGCCTCAGGGCAAGTCTCAATGAGTCCATATCCTTACAAATTTAGCACCACGGCATTTCATAGTAGCAGTGAAATCCACACTGTGGTGTTACCGGGAGTATCGAAATTTTATCTATAGTGGAAATTGGTGACACAAATGAAATCATGCTACATACTACCTGTTTGTTCTCAGACAAGCTCTGTTTGAATCAACTCATTTTGCTATTATCTGATTAGGCAAGTGAAAAGCACTTCCTCCATGTCAACTCTTCAATTTTGTAGTTGGCTGAAGTTTTTAGCATTCTAAATGGTTCTCCTTTCAAGATTTACTCGTTCCTTGTACATGGGCAAGGCTCCTGTAGGTCTATTGCCTCTCAAATTGCTTGTTAACAGGCTGGTGGGTATATGTTCTTCCTTACGATGCAATGGCAAGTCTCCTGCAGGTGGATCATGCTTCCTCTGATCCACTGGCATCATTTTTGCAGTGAGAGCAGTCAAGGAAGACTACAGTTGGATATCTCACCACAAACAATGAGACTCTCTGACCTAATTGGCTTTAGAAATTTTATATGCTAATCAAGGCGATTGCTGGAAGCAAATACTGGTACTGAGTTTTGGCAGGTGTTCTCTCAACTTCACATCTTTCTAATTTATCTATAATTCAACAAAGTGTACATGTGTATGTCTTCAGGTTCAGGTATGTCCTCTTTCTAGTTGATCTTTTTTCTCATTTCTGTTTCATTTGATTAACTCGAACTGATGCTTTGGTTTTTATTTATGAGAATATTATTGCAGCTGCCCAAACCAAAGCTTCAGACATTCTTTTCGTAAAAAAGGATAAGATTACGTTAATAGGTGTTCATACAAAAGGTAGGAGGCTGATTGCTGCTCCAAAAAATATTAGCAGTGTTTCCTTGCAAAGTTTGCGAAGTTGTGGGCAAAAAAGTTCTGTTGAGAGCATATGGAAAATTATTGGCACCAGATGCATGTGTAAAACTCAAAGAATTGTTATAAAAAAGTAAAGATCTTTATAGAAAAATGGGAGATACATAAAAGATGACTGGACTTAGTTTAGTTTGGCTTTTCAGATCCAACTTCTAGATTAATAAAGACAAGAAATCAAACTTCATTAAGAAAATGAGAAGGTTACAAGGATCACCCCAATGGGGAAAAGATAGGGAAAATTTAAGATACAACTGCCCAATGTATGATGGAACATTGGGTTTTTTTCTACATCTATTACTATCACACCCTTCAAATTTTTCGTTTTCACTGCAGGAGTGATCTCTTCCTAAACAACATGGAAAAATACAAAAGCCATATACGCATTGTACACATGGATGATGATGATGATATTATGGAGACATCAAATGAAGAAGAGGCTCAACCAAATTCCTCAGATGCAAACAAGAGAGACCATCAAGGTTCTGGTCAAACTACCATTAAGTCTTCAAATTTGCAGTTAGAAAGCCTGTCTGCATAACTGCAATTATGATGCCCAGGAAGAATTGCTTGGTGCACATCATCTGTATCATCTTGCAGCGACGGTGGTGCACCACCATCTTTTGTATGTTCTTTTTTCGGGATTGACAAGCTTTAGTAATGCTGTCTTTGTATCCCTTAGTCGCATCTTGTAATCCTTCTTCCATGAAGCAAAATGAGATTTAAGATTTCGGAGCTCTTCATAAGGGTTTATGGCTCCTGATTTCACCTCAATGAGTAAGCCAGCATCAGTATCGAAAACTTGCCTTTGCTGATCAAACTCCTTTATCAGTTGGATAACTGCATTACACGCGGTATCATTGTTTCTTACTTGCATGGCATCAGATGCATTAGGCAGTTTAGCTAGTGTGCCTTCTGGTGTTTGAGCACCAACAGATTCATCATCTTCAGCTTCATAGTAGTGATTAGTTTGTGATGCATCTGGCCATCCAGGTTGTTTTGTCATTTCTTCAGGAACAATGCTCTTTCTTCCAGCAGTAAAACTCATCTGCAGTAAACCAATGATCTTTTCAGCTGATGTGTCAAAAAAATACAGACATGCTTTTGAGAGAATGAAACTTAACACTGTTGTTTTCAATATCGAGAAAATGTTATACCTATGAGAATGGAATGATCAATATGCCTACTTGACCTTTTATATGATGATATCATGGATTCTCATGATCTGTAACTATGTCCAACAGACCAGCAAAATAATTGTGCATAATATCTAGGAAATGTTAGTTTAGAACCTTCATGGCATACAATTTCTTCACTAACAACAGAGTGCATAATGGTTCTAAAATATTATAACCAAGCTGGAAATTGACCTGCAGAGCAGTCAGTTGTTTCTGCCAGGTTTCTTCCATAGACTTCATTTTCAACTCATACTCTGACCACCTTGTCTCATACGCCTGAAGCTGCTGCTTCAAAATAGCATTCTCCTCTTCTTTCTCTCTCAGTGCTGCTTCTGCCTTGCTCATCTGACTCTTAAATTCGGCCAGAATAGAGGGGTGAATCTGAGGAGACTCATTGTTGTTGGTGTCCTGCAAGACGAAACTCCAACCCTTTTAACAGGGAGCACAAATATACATATAAGTTGCAATCTCTAAATCTTGATCAAAGTCAACTGCTTAGTTGGATCTAAAGAAACAACACTGCAGTGGCCAATAGTTCAAAAAAGGACATTAAAAACATTTGCTATTTGCAAAAAAATATGAAAGTTTGCATCCAGATATTTGCGGCACTGAATAGCTTCATCGTTTACATGAGTAATTTGAAATAATGTTTTCATCTTAACCAGAAACCCTAGCCCAAAAAACCAGAAGATGAATAATTTCTATGGAGAACGAGGGAAAACAAAATCAAACAAATGCACAACATCATCCTTAGTGATCAGTAATAGTCCATGAAACTGGAATAAAGTACCTTAACATGAATGACCTTTGACACGTCCACTTTCTTTAAGACCGTAAAATGCTTCCTGGCAAGACAACCACGAATAACTGCAGAAGAGTGAAAATTCATGATCAGGGCAAATATCCAAAAGCAAAAAAGAAAATGTACTTGAAATGTATGAATATGTTACCGGACTGCAAAAATATGATATCCTTCTGCTGATTTTTGAACACAGTTCTAGCAAGCCACAGCCTCACATGCTTTTGGATAAAAACAGCTGCCCTCCATCTCTTCATCAAGAATTCAAAATTATGCCTTGCTCTTTCACCTCTTACAACTGTTTTTTTAGCACACATTTCCAATAAAAACATTTAGGATCAGTGGAACCTTTCCCTAGAGAAAAAATGGCTTCTGTCTTTGACATAAAAGAAGATAAAAGCATCTAGGATTACTCTAAGATCCATTTAACCAGATAAAAGCATCGATTGAGACAAGTGCAAATATAACATTGCCCTATTGTTAGGCTGCTAGATTATCTAGTGTTATATAAAGTTTGCTTAAAGATATATGAGCTTCAGAAAAGCAAATTGTGGAGTTTTCTATACTATGCACGTACATGATTGCAGTGTAGTTGCACCCCCCTTCAGCTGTTGATAGCGAGAACGAGCCCGAACACCACGATAGTTCTTCTGAACCCAGAGGATACCCTGCAATGTTTGATTTCCAGCATCTCCTAATCCAGCAACCTGTGGCAATTATATACGAGATAAAGCTGAAAGTAAAAGACATCTTGTAATGCCAGAAGATAAAAGGACCCGATAGATAATATGTTAACTGATTGTTATGGATGATTGCTTGTCAATGATGTATACCATTTTTTCATCCAAGTTCAAGCAAACTCAATTCACTGACAAGTAATTTAAATTGGATCCGCATAAGCCGATGAGACAGGAAATTATGAGAAAAGTATTAAAAACAAATTGGCAAAAACAATCACTAGAAATAATAGTTGAAACAAACTCAATAGTTTCTCCTATTTCTGTTATTTCTTAAAATGCTCCTACATCTTTTTATGAGACAACATATTAGCAGTAAAATGCAAAAACACATACAATCTAATAACGTCTTCTAATTCTCAACAATTTTACAAATTTATAGGTTACTTTCTTGTTATATTGGCATATTAGCAAACTCAATTCACTGACAAGTAATTTAAATTGGATCCGCATAAGCCTATGAGACAGGCAATTATGAGAAAAGTATTGAAAACAAATTAGAAATAATAGTTGAAACAAACTCTCCTATTTATGTCATTTCTTAAAATGCTCCTACATCTTTTTATGAGACAACATATTAGCAGTAAAATGCAAAAACACATATAATCTATAACATCTTCTAATTCTCAACAATTTTACAGATTTATAAGTTACTTTCTTATTATATTGCCTACTAATCATGCTAATATAGTTGACTCATTGGTAATATGTGCACATAACACTATAAACAAGC
Source organism: Musa acuminata AAA Group (assembly GCF_036884655.1). Taxonomy (NCBI): domain Eukaryota; kingdom Viridiplantae; phylum Streptophyta; class Magnoliopsida; order Zingiberales; family Musaceae; genus Musa; species Musa acuminata. The sequence goes on from NC_088336.1 coordinate 20,240,940, forward strand.
AACAGTGATTACCTCGTTCATGGCATATTTGATGGTACCACCACAGTCTATACTATTATTTGTCACAACTAGTGGTGGCAAATCTGTGCCATCAGCAACCTGAACTCTTTCCTCGTAGCTTACCAGGTTTGGCATCTTAATGTATGCAGATTCTACCAGTTGCTCCACATCTGAAATGATCTTGCTTCCAAAAACTTCGTTTTTGAGCACCACATTGATACCACTCCTTCGTGTCTGCTCCTCTTTCTTGTCTTCCCAGTTCATGGATTTGGTCAACAAGCTTCTGGCTGCACTACTTTCAAGCTTAAGATTCACAGGCAACGACCGTTTCGAAGTGGGCAGCCGCCCTCTCGAGGTCGGCCGGACAGGCAAAGCAGGTGGCAGATCCTTGGGCCGCTCATCCCTCTGCCTGATGGCATCCAGCATTATCTCCAGCGAGCTTCGAACGACCATAGGAGCCATTGCATTAGCCGACAGCTCAATCAAGAAGCCCCCAAATCCACGGAAACACACCACCGGAATCCAAGATTCCACGATCTAGCACCATAAAGAGCGATTCCGGAGTCAAAAAACGCATATTTCTCACAAAAATCAAAATTTCGATAAGAATCAAGACGGAAAAAGAGAATCGATCAGGACCTGAAACCGACTCCTCTTCAAGCAAGCGTAAACGACGAAAGAAGCGGAAAAGCGGAGGTCGTTCGAATCGAAGACCCGAGCCCTGACCTCAATCTCCACCGGCCGCGGACCTTTGGGGATTCGAAGCGCTGCCTTCCAAGCGAGAAATCAGGGTCTTGCTCCGCCGAAGATTCAAACTTGCGGACCCAGTCGACACCACGCTCTCCACCTCCCTCTCCGAAGGAATAAAAGACCGCAAGAAAGGCAAAAGCTGTCGTCTTTCGAGAAAATTACAACGAGTGCCACCACACACTGCAGGCTTTGGCTCGCAGATGGCACTTTCGTTAATATCTGAACCTCGATGGCTCAATTCATCTCGAGTTGCACCGAAGCGCCGAGGAGTTTTGGCAGCGTCTCCAACGGCACGAACGTGTGTGAAATGACCCCACTGCCCCTATCATCTCCCGTTAGTGCTCGAGCATTACCCTATCAACAAATTGTAATGTTGTTTTCCTAATTAAGATTAATAGATGAATCATCAATAAAATAAGGCAATGGATGTGCATTGGCAATCGATCAAGATTCCTATAATTTTCTATTGAGATGATTTAGAATTGGATTTATATATCATTTAGTTGAATGCAAGCGAGAAATAACTATTTCATATGATTAATATTGATCGTTAATGTGACGTAGTAAAATCATTTATTTTTTTAAGTATTATCATATTTAGAAGAGAAAAAAATATATGAAGATTACGTCGTGTGCATCTTTCTATCAAATCGATTATGATTTATTGATTATGGATGAAAAACACTCGAAAGATATTTTTAATTTTAGTTTAGTAAGCTCAAAACGAAGATGAACTTGAAAGACTCTTTTATATGATATCGGTTTTATAATAATCAATTTAATGAGAAAATATTTTTTAAAATGATATATTTATGTATGATGTTAAATAATTTTTTTATTATTTTTGAATTGATCGAAATAATGAACATAATCTAAGGTTTCAATTTGTGGTGGTAATTAAAATGGTTTTAAGAGTCAACCCTACAAAATTTAATATTGATCAACCCAAAATTCAAGGAGACTCAAAACCCCAATGGATTAAAATAGTCACTATTTGTGGAGGAGTAGCTTTGGGGGGAGGAGGGGAAGCTCTCTTTTGCTTTAGCATCGTAATGATGGCCATAACATGCGTTCCTTCCTCGGCTTTGAGGAAAGCATGTAGTAGGAGTTGGTAGTACTATTTAGAGTGTTTACCTTTTGACCTTCTTCACCAACCATATCAAAATACTTTGATCATCTTTGATTCCACCAAATGTTGGTGCATTAGCAAGCAACGTGGTGACATCTCCATCGATTCTTCTTCTTCTTCTTCTTCTCTCACTAACCCATTGTTTGAGGAAGATGTGGGATGAATATTAGACATGATACAAATCTCAACACTCGTTTTATGATTAGATTTTTGTGGGCATAGTGTTTGGTGGGGTTTGGTCTCATCCAAAACACCTCTCTCTTTCTCTCTCTCTCTCTCTCTCTCTCTCTCTCTCTGATCTAACCTAGATTTATGCAAGAGATTGGGTCTAGAATGGATAGAAATAAAAGATTAAAACTACTAATGAAATTTATGAAATAATTGAAGTGAAAATAAGTGAAACCTTGCATTATTTTCTATGACATTATCAACAACACATGATCCTAATAATAGAGGAAAACAAACAAAGGATATTATTATGAGAACAGGAGAAATAAAGAAGAACATTTTGTGAGGGCAAGAAAATAATTATCTAATGGTTAGATACACCACTGTTAAATCAAAATACCTTCTCAAGATGATGATATTGTAATTTGAATCATCGAACTAAGCCCGAGATAATAGTAATATATTCGCTAATTCCGATATGTGCATCGAGGAGAAAGGTATGAGGATAACAAAAGCTTAAGAACATTTGGAAAACAATCATGATTGCTTCTTTCTGTGTCTCGGAAGCATTAGATTGTATTATGAGCTCTACATAAATGGAGTTCTAGCTCTGGCTGATGATATGGAATTGGTCAATCAATAGAGACAATGATGAGGAGGGACTCAATTGGACAACCAGAGGTGATGAATGGAACAGCCTTTAATGATAAGAAAACACACATGAAGCTAAGCAATAAAGCTGTCTTAATGATGGTGGAGTGCACTTTAGAAAGAACCAATGATGATGACTTCCTTTTTGGGTTCACATAAATGGTGTTCTGAGTTCTTGCAATCAAATAGTTGTTTTAACCTTAATCAGGTCAGTAGTCTTAGTTTGATATCATTTGTAATAACAAGTCAGAGAACTCACACATTAATTTGATATGCCTGAGACAATCCAAAATATTTAACTCTAAATTAATGATAATAGGTTCATCTAACCTTATGTATATAATAATATCTATTCTCTTACTTTCAACGTGAGACTAAAAATAATAACGTATTTAGAGTTAGATGCATTTAACTTGTTGTTGGTCATCTAACCTTATGTATATAATAATAACTTGTTGTTGGTCAGATAGCTCATTATTCAACCTATAATAATCCATGGTCCAGAGTTAAAATTTTTTTTCTCTTTTAACCTAAACTTAACTCTTTCAACCAAGAGGCTTTTCACCGCTAGGGTTAGACAAAAAAAAAAAAGTAACTACTATCATGGGGTTGAGAAAAAAAATATAGTAGTGATAGTTGAGGGTAGAAAAATAAGAGAAAAAAAAAATTGAAAGAAGACGAGGATAACACAAAGGTTGTTCTCAATCATTCACACAATATTTTCACTTCAAGTTATATCAAATTTATAATGGATTCTTATTATGATTACTTGGGGAGATTTTAGATATTGTGCATAATGATGTAATCCTTGTATCCCTGTTATTATCTTATGGTTGTTGCTTGAGTTTTGGACAAGAAACTTTAAGATTTGTATGTTCACTATTTTAATAGTGGATTTTATCTTGCTTACCTCATGATTTTTACCTTTCGCATTGGAGGGATTTTCCACATAAATCTTAGTGTCCTATTTGATTATAATTTTTATTTAATTTCATTACGTATTACGGCCTACTAGTATTTGTTCATATACAAAGTTCTTTTTTATCCCATCAATTGGTATTAGGGCAAGGTTTTGGTAGTATTTAATTTTTTTGTGTTCGAACATGGAGGCCGGAAATGTTTCTCGTATGATTAGTTTGAACAGAAATAATTGGATGATATGGAAACTAAGAATGTAAGATATCTTGTATTGCAAATATTTATATAGACCTTTGCAAGGGGATAGTACAAAGCCTGCAACTATGACAGATGATAAGTGAAAGAGGTTAGATCGAAAAACGATCAAGTTTATTTTATAGTGGCTCGATGATAGTGTCTTTCACCATGTTTCTACTGAAAGTTCTACATACTCTCTTTGAAAAAAGTTGGAATGTTTCTATGAGAGAAAAATGACTGACAATAAAACTTTCTTGATAAAAAAACTTATGAATTTGAAATATAAAGAGGGCGCTTCTATTGTTAAGCATTTGAATGAAATGTAAAGTATTACTAATAAGTTATCAATTATGAAAATGTATCATGATGATGAGTTACATGTATTTTTACTTCTCAATTCATTATCAAAAAGTTGAGAGATACTAGTGGTTTCATTTAGTAATTCTACGCCAAATGATATTATCACTATGATTCAAGTAACAAGTAGTTTATTGAATAAGAAGTTAAGAAAAAATAATTTAATAACATCTCAGATTAATTTATAAGCACTTAATTGAGAGAATAAAGGAATATCAAAGTGATAGAAGCGGTTCACGCATGGGTAGAAGCAAATCAAGATTAAGAAAATATATTATTTGCTATAATTATGATGAGAAAGGATATTACAAGAATCAATGCAAGCAACCTAAGAAAAAAAAAAAATAGAGCCTATAAAGTCAAAAAATAATACCACAGTTATAGTGTATGGTGGTGACTATTTGATTTTGTCTACTTTTGATGCTATTTTTTTCTTGTGTGTGTCAAGATCTCGAGTGGGTGATTAACATAGGTGTTTCTTATCAGGCTACACCATGGAGGGAGTTTTTTGCTACCTACAAGTCTAAAAATTTTGATATTATCAAGATGAGCAATAATAGCACAACAAACATTATCAACATAGGCGATATCCACATAAAAACCAACATTGGTTACAAGTTAATGCTTAAAGATATGAGGCATGTGGTTGACTTGAGGTTGAATTTAATTTTAGTTTGAAGACTATATGACGAAGACTTTGATAGCAGATCTCATAGAGGATAATGGAAGCTCAGTAATGCAAAAAGTTCCTTATGCTTCAGTAATCGAAAGTTTAATGTACGCAATGATATGTATGAGTTCAGACATCACATATACAATGAGTGTTATTAGTAGATTTCTTACAAATTTAGGCAAAAAGCATTGGGCAATAGTAAAGTAGATTTTTAGATATCTCAAATGAAACTCCAAAATTTATTTAAGCTTTGAAGGTGGATCACCTGTACTGATATGTTATATAAATGTAGATATGACAATAAATATTGATACGAGGAAATCTATATCATATTTTGTACTAACTTTTGTAAGGGGAGCTATGTCATAGTAATCTAAATTACAAAGGTGTATTGCTTTCTCCATCACAGGACATAATATATTACTACTATAGAAGTGCAAAGAAATATTATGGATAAAAGAATTCTTATAATAATTATGACTAAAATAGAAAAACTATGTGGTGCATTGTAACGGTAAGAGCGTCATCCATTTATATAGGAACTCGACCTTTCATTCTAAGTCAAATATTATATACTATTAGATTTAAAATGTACTTGAAGAGAAGCAATTGAAACTTCAGAAAATTTACACAAATGATAACGGAGCATATATGTTGATAAAGATCTTACCGAAAGAAAGATAAGAAATGTATCAACAACTAGTTGACATAGCTTCACATTGAAGAGTCATGAGATAGCCTCTCTTATGACTGAAGAGGGTGATTGTTAGGCAAATAGCTCATTATTCAACCCATAGTGGATTTTAATAACTCATAACTTACAATCATTGAAATATTTTTCTCTTTTAACATAGACCCTAACTCTTTCAACCAAGAGGCTTTTAGCGACTAGGGCTAAAAAAAAGAGCAACGATAGTTGTAAACGTGATTGAGAAAAAGGGAAAAGTAAATGTGGCAGTTGAGGGTAGAAGAACAAGATAAGAAGAAAATGAAAAAAGAAAAGGATAACACAAAGAGTATTCTCAATCATTCAAGCAGTGTTCTCACCTTAGGTTATATTAGATTTGCAATGGATTCTTGTTGTAATCACTTGAGGAGATTTTGGATATTATACATAGTGACGTAATCCTTATATCCATGTTATTCTTTTATGATTATACTTGAATTTTGATAAGAGATTTCGAGATTTGTATATTCATTATTTTTATAGTGGATTTTCTCTGGCTTGCCATATGGTTTTTATCTTTCATATTAAAGAGGTTCTCCATATAAATCTTGGTGCCCTATTTAATTATGATTTTTATTTAATTCCGCTACTTATCCACTAGTATTTGTTCATTATAAAATTCTTTTTTATCACATCACTTATCTAAACAAGATGAGTATAACACCTAAAGAACTCGAGTTAAGATCCAAAATAAGTTCTTCTTTATTCTACACAATTATCTCGATCTTGAAATTACCATTAGCAACCATAACACAATGACCTAATTACTTATTTTGGCTTTTTCACTCCATATTGTAGGGTAGATCTCGAAAGATATGAAAGATCTCCCTCCAAGCCAAAATAAGTAATTCGTTTTTAGCCCTTATAAAAAGAAAATTGATTCTTAAACCTGACATATGGTCATAAATTCATATTGAGAGGTCCACTAGAGATCATAAATTTTTGAATCAAATGATATTTCTGTTCCAAATTGTGTCGCTTCTTCTCTCTCAAACTTTTTCTTGCCATAATATAATGATCTTAAACACGAGAGGTGTGCCACCAATTGGTGGTTGAAGAGAAGACTTGCTACTAAACTTGACTATAAGTAGACGGATGAATTCATCTTCAAACAATCTATTGGATCTTAATATTCCCAAGACAATGCCATGGTAAAAGGAGACCTACGAGAATAACAATAAACCCATATTATGTATATCATAATCCTCACTCATAGTAATTTATGAAAAAATTTAACATGACAAAGAGATAAAAATTTTAGTCATTAACTTGACATGATAAAATTAATCAGATTTAATTATTTTTCATTGAATCTGAATGAAAAGGAGTGCTTCGTGAGAGGATATAAAGTAGGAGTCTAAGACAAGTGAGATTTTCTCTTGAGAGCACAAAATATCTTATATCCCACTTTGAGCTTGAATCTAGTCTAATGTGTTTAGAGTGATGACATACCTAGTGAGATTACCCTATAAAATATTATTTTTATAACCATTGATTTAATGCCAATATATTTTCATTAGTTACTATATTATTGTAGCATGTCTAGTAGTTTTGCATGACATGTTGAATTCCTCATGTGGCATCTTAATTTATCAAAAATATTAGTCATATCATTTCAAAGCACAATCTCTATTTCAAATTTTAATCTATGTTGCTTTGGATTGTGTTAAAAAAATTCTAAATAAAAGAGGAACAATTTGGTTGCATAGGATGCATAAGATATTTTTTTGTTCCATGATAATACATTATATGTAAAAGATCTTTGGGCACATCACAAAGCCACACAATGGTTACACAGTGCTTTATGTCTTTTTGTTACAAGTAGATATGTCACATATTTTTTTTTTTGTCTAAAATGAAAATATCTTGATTATGTCTAATGATTCATATGTGTTTTTTTTTTAATCTTGAATTCATGCATCTTACAAAAATTAGTTATTTTTCATGTGTCAAATGCATCAAAAGTCTTTTACACACCTACCTGGATGCATCATGCAAATGGACATTGTGAGCCGGGCCTAATTGGTGGTCGGGCAAGAGGGTCGGTCAACCCATGATGGATCCCTTGTTCTTGACCTAGACATCCATCTTCCCCAACCTAGAAAGTTTAGTCCAAGTGATGAGTGAAGTCAATGGTTAAGTTGGGTCCCTTGGTCTTAACCTATGATGTCCTTTGCTCCCAACTAAGCGTGCATCTTGCAAGTCAAAAGTGTTGCCATCTAATACGATTGCATCTCCAAGGCAGCAGCCACATGCTTCAACACCGTCAGAGAGTTCATGTTGTGTGGAATTGGGCAGATCCGTCCCTATTCCCGTAACCGCACGTTTACTGGCACGCATTGCCATCCACCGACACGGCACGTTCGAATCATGTGCTTCCTTCTCGTTGATGAAGCACAATTCTTCTGTGTCCCTTCTCCGGTCGGCAATCCCCCCCTACGTGCGGTGCATGAGCTGCGCACCGGCCCAAGCTTCGTGTGCGCCGCCTCCTACGGCACGAATGGCGATGCGTCAACCCCGCGCCGATCACCTCCTGCTTTTTCTTTCCCGAGTAACTTGTGACCTAAACAAAACTCCCTATATTTCTATATATATATATATAGAGAGAGAGAGAGAGAGAGAGAGAGAGAGAGAGAGAGAGAGACAGTAAAAACCATGCACTAGCCCTCTGTTTTCACGCTTAATTAAGATCAAGTCAACGTTGCGTTTCCCAACGCACGGTGACAGGTGGCCTAATTACCAAGGGGTCAAAGTCAACCATTTTGGGGCATTAGTTTCGGACTCCTCTTCCCCCTTTTTCTTTTCCCTATTCCAAAATATCATATTTATACATTTTTATGGATACCAAAACACTATATTATATATGATTTTATAGTTAAAGGTGCATCCTTGAAATCAGCACTAGTCAAAAGCTTCACTATGATTACTAGTGATTTATAAATACACAAAAAGAACTTGAACGACATATATTAATATCCTACCTATTTACTTTTTTAAATAATTTTATATGGATGAATATTTTTTTTTTTTTGATACATCTACCTTAATATTCTCATCTTGATAACATCTCAATGACATATTGTTTCTTAATAGCATCTATAAACCATGGCTAACCTGATAATTATATTATAAGGCAAAATTATTATTATTAATATTTTGCAAGGTGTAAGAGCACTGTAATTAATCTGCCAATGTGGAGCGAAGTGGCGATCCACCTTCCCTCCGCTCTCGGCCCAACTTGTACTTCCCATTCCCCCACTCTTGCTTGCCAAGTCCGGCGAGCCAGCACACCGTATTATTGTTTATTATTAGCATTATTTCCTATATATTGGCTCTCCCCTCGCCAGATCTACAAGGCCACCAGTCGTTCGACCAAATCACTGCATCTGCCACAATGTCGTCCTACGGATCCAACACCGGCGTCGACAAGAAAGAGGAGAACGGCAACGGGGAGGCGCCGCAGCCTCCGTCGCCGACCCAGATCGGGGGCGGGGTGGTGCCGCGCCCCGTGCCGGGAGAACAGCGTAAGGTGGCCCTGGTCACGGGCATCACCGGGCAGGATGGGTCGTACCTGACGGAGTTCCTGTTGGGGAAGGGGTACGAGGTGCACGGCCTCATCCGGCGGTCCTCCAACTTCAACACCGCCCGCCTGGAACATCTGTACGTCGACCCCCACAACGCCGCCAAGGCCCGCATGAAGCTCCACTACGCCGACCTCTCCGACGCCTCTTCCCTCCGCCGCTGGGTCGACGCCCTGCTCCCCGACGAGGTCTACAACCTCGCTGCCCAGTCCCACGTCGCCGTCTCTTTCGAGATCCCCGACTACACCGCCGACGTCGTCGGCACCGGCGCCCTCCGCCTGCTGGAGGCCGTCCGTTGCGCCCCCAAGCCCATCCGCTACTACCAGGCCGGTTCCTCCGAGATGTTCGGCTCCACGCCGCCGCCCCAGTCGGAGTCCTCCCCATTCCACCCCCGCTCCCCCTACGCCGCCGCCAAGGTCGCCGCCCACTGGTACACCGTCAACTACCGCGAGGCCTACGGCCTCTTCGCCTGCAACGGCATCCTCTTCAACCACGAGAGCCCCCGCCGCGGCGAGAACTTCGTCACCCGCAAGATCACCCGCGCCTTGGGCCGCATCCGCCTCGGTCTCCAGACCAAGGTCTACCTCGGCAACCTCTCGGCCGCCCGCGACTGGGGCTTCGCCGGCGACTACGTCGAGGCCATGTGGATGATGCTGCAGCAGGACGAGCCCGGGGACTACGTGGTGGCCACGGAGGAGTCCCACACCGTGGAGGAGTTCCTTCAGGCCGCCTTCGGCCACGTGGGCCTGGACTGGAAGGACCACGTCGTGATCGATCCCAAGTACTTCCGCCCCGCCGAGGTCGACAGCCTCAAGGGCGACTCAACCAAGGCTAGGAAGGCGCTCGGGTGGAAGCCCAAGGTCGGGTTCCAGGACCTGGTGAAGATGATGGTGGACCACGATCTGGAGATCGCCAAGAGGGAGAAGGTGCTGGTGGACGCCGGATACATCGACGCCCAGCAGCAGCCCTAGAAGGTGGGAGTCCTAAAACCTCCGCCCCCCTCGCTTCCTCCATCGTCCACATTACGATATAAATTTCTTAGTTTGCTTTAAGCTTCTGTTCTGCTGGTGCTTCCATCAAACACAAAACTTGTTTCTTTCTACGCCTTAAACGAGTCACAGAATATTGTTATCTGATCAGATTCCCAATAAAATAAAAAAAAATGGATCTCAAATCTGCACATCATTACCTCAATCTTCCAAGGCTGGAAATGTTACTGCTTTTCAGCAATTATTTCTGATATGTTGGCAGCAGTCCATATTTTTCCTTCTGTGTGTTGGTTTCTTTTGGTCCTCAGACTTTTGTGTTGCTCTTTTGATCCGCTTAATGTAAGTTGACATGAGGCATTACATTAGTTGATGTCTCTATCTTTCATCTCAAAATTAGATTACTAGTTTTGAGGATAATATCACAATTTTGAACAACAATTATAAGTGTTCTCACCAGAAAATTGCAATCTTTGAGCCTAGCTGATTGTGTTTCATCAAGATACTCATGAAAGGAAGACAACAAAGCTGCACTAAAGATATAGATCGGCATTTCCTAAATATTTATGGCTGAAGCCAATTCGTAGTCTCCCCCCACAACACCAGATGATCAATGATTCATTGGTGGAAAATATAATATTCTTTTCCTTGTAAGAATATAACCACATGAACAGAGAGTCTTGTCCTTGTAAGAATATAACCACGTAACTTTTCATAAAAGTCTAGTCTAACTATCAAATGCATTCTTATTCTTGTAAATCAAATGACAAACAGTTCATCAAATATCTTATCCTCCTAAGAATATAACTACATAACTCCTAAATATCAAATGACAAACAGTTCATCAAATGTATTACCATTGATCCTATCCTTGTAAGAATATAACCACGTAACTCCTAAATATCAAATGACAAACAGTTTATCAAATGTGTTACGATTGATCCTATCCTTGTAAGAATATAACCACATAACACCTAAATATCAAATAACAAACAATCCATCAAATGTAATACCATTAATCATTGTAAGAATATAATTACATAACTCCTAAATATCAAATGACAAACAGTCGATCAAATGTATTATCATTGATCCTATTTTCGTAAGAATATAATCATATAACTCCTAAATATCAAATGACAAACAGTCTATCAAATATGTCATCATTGATCCTATCCCTCTAAGCAAAGCAAACTCTTCAACACAAAAGTGAATACGACATCTGGGGATATAGAAGATATATCCAGTACACGAGTCTCCTGCTAATACGACATCTGGGGAGGGTTAATATTACACAAAAAAATAAATATTATCATGATTGGTTTTTTTATCTAAGTTAAACTATTTTAGAATTACATTATCTTTCTCACTTAGGTAGAAGTATCCTTAAGCTAAACTGAAAGGGCAAGAAGAGTAACGAAACAATAAAAAGCACAATGTTCATAAGATGCTACTACTTCAAAGAAACCTTTTCATCAATCAGATCCACAAGGAGCTTATATAGCTTGCACAATACACGTCGAATACCCCCCCCCCTCACTATGCATATTATTAGACATCAAAGAATCGGATAGACAACTTGATTCGGAGATTAGTATTAGTTATTGTAGCACTTGCCTCAGCTAGCGGCGGCGGCGGCGATGCGGCAGGTTCGGAGACCCTGGTAGGCTCTTCTCCGAGGGGCACCAACAGAGTCGTGAAGGGGTAGAGGGTAGCGTTGGCCGTCAGGTTGTTGGGATACATCAACAGGAACAATAACTCGGAATGAAACCGGCCGGCGATCGAGGAGAGATCGTCGCCCCAAGTGACTAGATACGTGAGCAGGTACTTGATGCCGCCGGCAACCTGGTCCTCGGTGGGGCACGCGCACCGGAGGGGGATTACAAACCTGACGCCGATGGAGATGTTGACGGGGTCGTAGGGATTCTGGGCGATGAGCGCCCGGCAGGTGGAAAGTCCCTGGTACGTGTTGTTGCCGACGGTAAAGTAGGTGTCACCGGGTTTCACGGTGTAGGAGACGTTGTGCTGGTAGTATAAGCCAGAGCACGAGCAGGTGGTGGGCACGAGGACCAGCTCGCCCTGGGGAACGGCCGAGGTCGTGTCTTCGATGCCGTTGATGGCGGCGACGCTGGCGGCATCGGCGCCGAGCAGGTCTGCAATCTCTTGCGGGGTCTGGTAGGCGTCCTGGGATCGGAAGGTGAGGTAGGAGGCGCAGGAGTGATGCGTGCCGCCATGGCAGGAATAGCCCAGATTGGAGGAGTCATCGGCGCCGAAGCAGTTCAACAGCTCGTTGCCCGTGTACGACTGCTGCTGGGCATGGCAGAAGAAGATCAACCGCAAGAAGAAGAGAGGTAGCAGATCAAGGGAGGATTTCGAGCACCTCGGCCTCGTCCTAGCCATTCTTCTGTCAATGTCTGATGCTTGAAGCCTGGCTCGACAGTTGAAATCTTCATTTGCATCTAAATAAAAGTAGAGGGTTAAGATGATCCAACACGTTAACTTTCAACAAGCTCGTCTCTTTGACTGCGCTCGGTGTACGTTTCTCAGATGGAAACGTCGGAATGTATGAATGGATGCAGATCTCATCATTTGCTAAACGCATAGCAAGAAATCGTATACTGCATGATTAAGAGGAACAAAAAAAAGGGGCTAATTTCCAATCAACAACAGATGGAGAGAATGAAGAACATGAAACTATCTATATTCAATCTGATGCCTTGCATAATTCACTCTCTTGTCGTCATACTATAAAAATGACAGAAATGGGAACTTTTGACTGTTGGGGCGAAATAGGCGACTATGAACAGTGAATTCTTATATTCAACTTGATGCCAATTGCCAAAAGTTCAAGAGAAACGATGGGCAGATTACAAACCAACTGATGAAGGCTATGGCGATGGCAGTCTCAAAGCTTGTGCAGTGCTCATGTGAGCATATGCTGCCATTACCACGAAGCAGAATTGTAATGCCGGCAGATGCACAAGCAGCTGAAAATGTCAGTGTGGATATGATCTGCATGAGAAAATAATACATGACTAATCATAAAAAGTCAAAACAAAGGAGGAGCAAGTATTGTCCTCTGCCTGAATATTTACATGAAAACTCGTATGTAAATGATCTTGGGTTTCAATAAGAGACTTCAAACTTGCTGAAGTCTAAAGTTATAAATGATTTGTGCTCACAGATGAACTAATTCATGCATACCCGATTTCCAGATAAGAGATTCTCAAAAGTACAATTTTGTTTCTGTGACGCTGACAGTGAATTTATACGGTCAAATGTGTGACATGCACCCAGATACTTATCTACATGAAAAAAGTCAACCCTAATTAAAATGAAAACATAAAGCTAACATGCATCCAGAACCTGAGCAATTTCCTTACCCCATCCCCAATGGTAAATATACACAGAGCTCGGGGATTCCGCAAGCAGCGTTTGACTAGAAGAGCATATATATCCAGAAAAGCTAATGAGATACTCCACAAGCTCTGCGTGATGGCTGCTGCAATCAGATAGCTGCAGAATATGGAACAAATTACTTCAAGAGATTAAGAATTGCAGTTCGGCAGACATGCCCATGCTAACTATCTTCAAGCAGCATCATAATTAAGCAATCAAAAGAGAGTTCCAAAGAAGTTGCAGGTCATAATTTCTTTAACTATGAGTTGTAGATCACATGTAATGCATACTGCTATACCTGAGTTGTCTATCCAACAAGCATTCATCATTCAGTAGTCATGATTTTTTTCCAGACAACCACTAATTTGCAAATTAAGTGAAAAGAAAGACAGTAGAGTTGACAACAGGCATCATCAATCCTCATAAAAGCAGCTGCAAGTTCAGCAGTGCATCAATTTTGTGAGGTCAAGGACATAAGTAATCATGACACACATCGAAACCTCATATTAACTTGAAAGTGGCTGCTTTTGGAAATCTTTCCTGATCAAGCTTACGATCGATACGTAGCATACATACATGGATGACAGCAATCTGTATTATGAATGGAGTACTCTAAACAAGGCATCTTATAGAGAAAATTCTTGGGTTTCAAATTATGAATATAAAAGCAAACTTTACAATCATCAAAGACTCAAAAAAAAAAAAAGAGAGTCAAATAACATTATAGAGGTTAAAAAACTAATAAGGTAATTTGAAAACGGAACAACCGGTCGTTCATCATAACTCAGCAATACTAAGACTAACTTGGTCGCCTGCAAATGGGCATCCTTACACTCATTACTGTTAACCTACATCTTTGTCCCAGCCTCATAGCTTCTGCTCTTAACAGGGTTACCATTTATCAGTCAGGCTAAATTATTGGAGACATGAACATTTAAGAAAAACAATGACAAGAAAATATTGCTGTGGTTCCTTAATTAGAAGGTTGCTAGGCATCATAAACCGGAAGAATATCTTTCCTAATGCCATATGAGGAGTTTTTGGGCTATCGAAACTATGAATAAATGGACAAGTTGAAATAAATACCAAAATACATCCATGCTACAAAGAATTGAAGAGGAAACACGGTTGAATAAACAAAGGAGTTACTTGGAGCATGATGATGCCTTGAACTTCCACTCTTTTTTTATGATCTTATAGTAGTGACAAAAGGAATTCTAGTACCATAAGAACTCAGCATGAGACTGACGAGACATACTCAAATTATACTTCTTCAGAGCAACCTATCGCAATTTGGGACTTCTTATCTATGACAAGGTGTTTCTTACTAGTCACGACAAAATCAGAGGCACACTGATGCTTCTGACTTTGTTGTTGAAGTGATCCTGCTGCGAGAGGGGCATCTCAGTGACATATAAGAGTTAAACAGAATAAAATATCTTCCTTGTTAAAAGTTGTTTACTTTCTTCATCTCTTAAACATATGCAATGAATTCAATCAATTAAACATCGCATCTCTTCTTGTCAGTTCTCTCTGTATAGGCCTGCCTGTACGTTGACAAAACCCATTTCTAGCTTTTGTTCACATAAAACATTGGAATTCAGCAGCACACCGTGTTTGATCCTGAGGTGTTATCATTTTCTTATTTTACATCATGCAACAAGAAAACATAATTTTAGATCATATTTTCCTCAGTCAAGTACAAATCTATTAGTTGATTCCTTTTTAGACGGGCAGTACCAAAGATTACATAATTAAGGAAGAAAAGTATTCAGCAACAAATAAGAAGCGCACAATAACCAGGCAAGAAATAAACTCCCACATTGTCATAAAAAATACCCTGAATCGAAAAAGAAGTATAAATCCATGACGTCAAGTTACCAGAAGACAGTGACGAATCCGAAATTGCTGGTGGATTCCATGACGCCAAGCGCAGCGACCGCTAACCCAAACTGAGAGAGGCGCAGGGCGAGGCCGCCGGCCGTCCCCGGCATGCCCTGGATATCCTTCATCCTCAACCTCGGCGGGTTCTCGGCGGCATTTACGGGAGACGGCGCCTCCACGGGTTGCACCGCCGGCCTGCTCACGAACATCTCTCTCACGCCAACTACCAGATCAACAGCAGCCAAGCTAACAACAAAGCATCAAGGAAGAACTTCTCGGCAGAATCGGAGCTGCGAGGATCGGGATCGCTTAGGGGATTCGTTTCTGGTGAGGAGAACGTGATCGGGAGAGAGAAAAAGACCATCACCCACCGCGGATTCCCAAAACGGGATCGATCGCTTGTTGAGAGGGGAGAAAAGGAAGGAGAGTTTGGAAGACGACAAGACGAGGGAAACCCAAAACAAGGCAAGACGACTAATATATGATGGAAATTAGGGTCTATAATTAAAATTATAAATAGTTATGTAATTACGATAATACCGAAAGAGTGGGTATGGGTTTGTTTTCTTTGAAAAGAAAATGCTACATTAAGTAGAAGGGGTTAAAAACGGGGTATTGGAGACTTCTAACGATAACTAAAAATAATGATAAAGATATTTAGTCTCATATTGATTAAGGAATAAAGAAATCAATAACTTATAAATCTATCGAATTATTATTATCCTCAATAGTAATTATCTAAAGCGGATAATTTCTCGTGAGTCTATATGTACTAATGAGAGCTCTGAGTCTTTGGCTCCCTTACCGGAGAAAGCATTGATAATGACATATAATTTAGTAGGGGAGCTAAGAACTTATAAACCCTTTAAAATATTTTTTTTAGATTTTATGAGTTTTGAAATGATAAAAATGATGATTCGTCACGAGGTTACATGCCGATCCAAAAGATATATTGGGTGGACTTATATGTAATTGAGGAGTTGGAGGGTAGGTTGTGTCGAAGGAGTTTTTTGGAGCAAGACAAGTGCTCTTGAATGTTAAAGAGACAGTGACGAAGCTGAAATCGTTGGTGGATTTCATGACGGCAAGCGCAGCGACCGCTCATCTTGATTCGTCTTGTAGAATCAATAAAGCAGGTTGCCGCGATCAATACACGCTCCCACTTCTGGCGATTCCTCTTCACCACTCTCTCCTCGTTAGTTCTTGTTGCCTGAGAAGAGTAGTCATGGTCACCTCTCCTTCTCTCTTTTGGTTGCTCCTCCCCCGTCACAACTCGGCCAGCATGGAATACGAGAATAGGGTTAGTGATGAGGGTAATAATAATGATGGGACACGAACTGACGTCACCTGCTCCCAGGTGACGTCTCCTAGGTCACGCAGATCGAGGAGTTGCGGGGGTTGCGTGTCTCGATCTGACCTAACAACGTCTGGTCGAAGCAGACCAAAACGCCGATCGAGGTGATGGGGATAAAAAGAGGAATAACCTTTGTATAGGAACAAATACTAGAAGACCAAAATACGCAGCGGAATAAAATGGAAACACAATCAAACAGAACACCAAGATATACGTGGAAAACCCCTTCAATGTGAAGGGTAAAAACCACGGGGCAAACTAGAGATAATCCACTATGAGAATAATGAATATACAAATCTCAATTTCTTGCCCAAAACCCTAGCAACAACCACAAGAGAATAACTGGGATACAAGGATCACGTCACTGCCCACAATATCTAAAACCTCCCCAAGTAATCACAGCAAGAGTCTACTGTAGATTTGATCTAACCTGAGATGAGAACACTGCTAGATGATTGTGAACAATCTCTCTGCGTTGTCCTTGTCTTCTTCCCTTTCTTTCTCTTCCTTTTCTGCCTTGATCTCCTTCTTCTCTTTGGAATCCCGTGACCTCAAAGATCTGCCTCGTTGCTGCCATTTTATAGCCTTAATCTGCCTCTAAAACGCAGCCACCACACCCCCCTAATCTTAATTAGGGTTAGGTTAAGAGAGGGTGTGGGCTGTGGGCTGATAAAGCCCACATGGGCTGAATATGGGCCATCAGCCCAACAACCTCCCCCTTCAGCCCATAAGGGAGGCTGTCCCATGACTCCTCAATGTGAAGCCATGCCGACCAACTGTCGGCATATCTCCTGTCTTTCTTTTGGTAAGGTCTTCGTCAACATGTCTGCTCCGTTGTCATCTGTATGAATTTTCTGAAGCTGCAACTGCTTCTCTTCAAATACATTTCGAATCCAGTGGTATCTGACATCTATATGCTTTGACTTGGAATGAAACATTGGGTTCTTACACAAATGGATGGCACTCTGGCTGTCACAATGCACCACATAATTTTTCTGTTTCAGCCCCAATTCTTGTAAGAATTCTTTCATCCATAACATTTCTTTGCATACCTCTGTAGCAGCAATATATTCTGCTTCTGTGGTGGAGAGAGCAATACACCTTTGTAACCTGGATTGCCATGACACAGCTCCTCCTGCAAAAGTAAGTACATAACCTGAAGTAGACTTCCTCGTATCTATATCTCTGGCCATATCTGCATCTGTGTAACCTGTCAACACAGGTGGTCTACCTCCAAAGCTTAAACAAACCTTAGAGCTCCCTCTGAGATATCTAAAAATCCACTTCACCGCTGCCCAGTGCTCTTTGCCTGGATTTGCAAGAAATCTGCTAGTAACACTCACTACATATGCGATGTCTGGCCTCGTACATACCATTGCATACATTAAACTTCCAACTGCTGAAGCATAAGGAACCTTTTGCATTTTCTCCTTCTCCTCATCACTTGACGGACTCTGTTCTGAGCACAACTTGAAGTGACCTGCAAGAGGAGAACCAACTGGCTTAGCATTGCTCATACTGAATCTTTCCAATACCTTCTCGATGTATTTCTCCTGTGACAACCAAATCTTCTTATTTTTCCTATCACGAGAAATCTACATGCCTAGTATTTGCTTTGCTAGCCCCATGTCCTTCATTGCAAAAGACTCACTCATTTCCTTCTTCAACCTGTCAATTTTAGACATATCTTTCCCAAGAATAAGCATGTCATCAACATAAAGTAAGAGAATAATAAAATCCTCACCAAACCATTTGATGTACACACAATGATCTGAAGCCGTTCTTTTGTATCCATTTTCTGTCATAAATGAATCAAACTTTCTGTACCACTGTCTTGGAGCTTGCTTTAGCCCATACAAGCTCTTCTTCAACTTGCAGACAAAATTATCTTTACCTTTGACTTTGAAGCCTTCTGGTTGCTCCATATAAATTTTCTCCTCCAAATCACCATGAAGGAAAGCTGTCTTCACATCTAACTGCTCAACCTCCAAGTCCTGGCTAGCAGCAATACCAAGAGCAACACGAATAGAAGACATTTTAACAACAAGAGAAAATATCTCTTCAAAGTCAATACCTTTCTTTTGACCAAAGCCTTTCACAACCAATCTAGCTTTGTACTTTGGTTGAGAACAATATTCTTGAGTCTTCAACCTAAAAACCCACTTGTTCTTCAAGGCCTTCATTCCATTTGGTAGCAGCACCAAATCATAAGTGTGGTTCTTCTGAAAAGCATCCATCTCTTCCTGCATAGCAGCTAACCACTTCTCTTTCTGCTCACTCTCAACTGCTTCCTAGTAACTCTCTGGTTCACCTGCATCAGTAAGCATCACATACTCATCTGTAGAGTATCTTCTGGAAGGTTGACGTTGTCTAGAAGATCTTCTCAACTGAGGTTCTGCGGGAACTTGCTCTCCTACTTCTTCTTGCTCAACATGTCCTACAGGTAGATCAATATCAGGTTCTACACCATCTTCCTGCATATCTCCCCCATCACCCTGATATACTGGAGGAGTAACTGGGTCACAATCTGCTAATCCTTCTGCAGAAGTCTTGGCTAGTGCCTTCTTCTTCAAATCCTCAAAGGTTTGATCCTCAAAGAAGATCACATCTCTGCTCCTGAACATCTTCTGCTTTTCTGGATCCCAAAGCCTGTAACCAAACTGATCATGTGAGTAACCAAGAAAAATACATTCTTTAGACTTACCATCCAGCTTGGACCTCTCATTATCTGGAACATGTGCAAATGCACGA
This sequence comes from Musa acuminata AAA Group, assembly GCF_036884655.1. Taxonomy (NCBI): domain Eukaryota; kingdom Viridiplantae; phylum Streptophyta; class Magnoliopsida; order Zingiberales; family Musaceae; genus Musa; species Musa acuminata. The sequence continues at coordinate 20,260,505 of NC_088336.1, forward strand.
CAACCAAACACTTTCAAATGCCTGTAGGAAACATCTTTCCCTGACCATACATGCTCTGCAACATCACCATCTAGGGTTGTACATGGTGATAAGTTGATCACATCAACTACAGTCCTCAAAGCCTCATCCCAAAACCTTTTGGGTAGCTTGGCCTGTGAAAGCATACATCTGATCTTTTCCATGATGGTGCGGTTCATCCTCTCTGCAATTGCATTATGCTGAGGTGTACCAGGAACTGTCATCTCATGTTGGATTCCATGTGACCTGCAATAGTCATTAAACAATCCTGTATACTCACCACCATTATCTGATCTTATGCATTTCAATTTCCTTTCTGTCTCCCTTTCAACCCTGGCATGAAACTCTTTAAAGACATTAATAACCTGATCTTTGGTCTTCAAAGCATAGGCCCAAACTTTCCTAGAAAAATCATCTATAAAAGTGACAAAATAAAGTGCACCACTTATACCAAGAACATCAACAGATCCACCAGGAGTTTTTGTCCTCAAAGGACCACATACATCTGTATAAACACGGTCTAAGGCATGCATTTTTCTAGACAAAGCAGCACTAGCAAATGAAACTCTATGTTGTTTACCAGCTAAACAATCAATACAAGGGTTCAGATGTATACCTCTGAGATCTGGTAATACCTCTCTCTTGGAAAGAGTTTGCAGCCCCTTCTCGCTCATGTGTCCCAATCGCCTATGCCACAACTCCATACTGAAGTCTTTCTCTGTAGCATTTAACTGCTCACCATAAGCTTTAGCCTGCAACCTGTACAAAGTATGACATTTCTTTCCATTAGCTATAACAAGAGAACCCTTACTGAGTTTCCATTGCCCTCTGTGAAATCTGCTTTCATAGTCTTCATCATCTAGTCTTCCAACTGAAATTAAATTCAGCCTCAAGTCAACCACATGTCTCACATCCTTAAGTACCAACTTGCAGCCAAGGTTGGTCTTTAAATGGATATCACCCATGCCAATGATGTCTGCTGTGTCATAGTTGCCCATCTTGACAACACCAAAGTTTCCAGACCTGTATGTAGCAAAAAACTCCCTCCGAGGTGTAGCATGATAAGAAGCACCTGTGTCAATCACCCACTCAAGATCCTGACACACACAAGAAAAAATATCATCAAAAGGAGACAAAATCAAATAATCACCACCCTGCACTGTAGCTGTAGTATTATCCTTTGATTCTGTAGACTCCACTTCTTTTCCCTTTTTCTTGTTCTTCTTAGGTTGCTTACATTGGTTCTTGTAATGTCCTTTCTCACCACAGTTATAGCAAACAATATCTTTTCTTGATCTTGACTTGCTCCTACCCATACGTGAACTGCTTCTGAACTTTGACCTTCCTCTGTTCTTTGAGATAAGTGACTGTGAATCATTCTGAGATGTTGCTGAACTCTTTCTTCTCAACTCCTCATTCAACAAACTGCTTGTTACTTGACTCATAGTGACAATACCATCTGGCGCAGAATTACTGAGGGAAACCACCAGTGTCTCCCAACTTTCTGGTAATGAACTGAGAAGTAACAATGCCTGCAACTCATCATCAAGAGACATTTTCATAGAGGATAACTGGTTAGTAATACTCTGCATTTCATTCAAATGCTCAGCAATAGAAGCACCCTCTCTATATTTTAGGTTCACAAGTTTTCTGATCAAAAAAGCTTTGTTGCCAGCTGTTTTTCTCTCATAGAGACTTTCCAATTTTTTCCAAAGAGAATATGCAGAAATTTCAGTAGAAACATGGTGAAAGACACTATCATCAAGCCACTGTCTAATAAACCCAATTGTTTTTCGATCTAACCTCTTCCACTCATCATCTGTCATAGTTGTAGGTTTTGCACTATCCCCCTGCAAAGGTCCATACAAATCTTTGCAATACAAGAGATCTTCCATTCTTGGTTTCCATATCATCCAATTATTTCCATTTAAACTAATCATGCGAGAAATATTACTGGCCTCCATGTTCAAATACAAAAAATTAAATCACCAAAACCCCGCTCTGATACCAGTTGATGGGGATAAAAAGAGGAATAACCTTTGTATAGGAACAAATACTAGAAGACCAAAATACGCAGCGGAATAAAATGGAAACACAATCAAACAGAACACCAAGATATACGTGGAAAACCCCTTCAATGTGAAGGGTAAAAACCACGAGGCAAACTAGAGATAATCCACTATGAGAATAATGAATATACAAATCTCAATTTCTTGCCCAAAACCCTAGCAACAACCACAAGAGAATAACTGGGATACAAGGATCACGTCACTGCCCACAATATCTAAAACCTCCCCAAGTAATCACAGCAAGAGTCTACTGTAGATTTGATCTAACCTGAGATGAGAACACTGCTAGATGATTGTGAACAGTCTATCTGCGTTGTCCTTGTCTTCTTCCCTTTCTTTCTCTTCCTTTTCTGCCTTGATCTCCTTCTTCTCTTTGGAATCCCGTGACCTCAAAGATCTGCCTCGTTGCTGCCATTTTATAGCCTTAATCTGCCTCTAAAACGCAGCCACCACACCCCCCTAATCTTAATTAGGGTTAGGTTAAGAGAGGGTGTGGGCTGTGGGCTGATAAAGCCCACATGGGCTGAATATGGGCCATCAGCCCAACACGAGGCACGTCGCTATCCTGTAGGAGCCCGATCCTTCATGCAACGCCAATGCCGGTGTCAGACGTTATCCAAAGTATGACCATGCTCCCTGCAAGCGAGCACATCAGGAAACGATGACCTTCCCTATAAAAGCCCTCGTGTTCGGAACGAAGAGGAGGGATCAAATAAGGAAAACCCCCTGAGATTATCGACTGACTTGATCGTTGGAGGGGTTGGGCCAAGCTCTCCCGACCCGACCTGTGTGTAGGGACGAAGACAGAGTGCCTCCCACCGAACGCCCTGGCGAGGGGTCCCCTCCCGAAGAAAATAGTGACCCCGTCGCGATCGGACCACCACGATCGACTACCTCGGTAGTCTCAAGGGTCGTTCAGAAAGATCTCCAATCATTCAGATCCGAACCCAACCGTATTGGCCCCGAGGCCACGGCGTAAAGATGTTGACACTAACAGTTAAAATCACTACTGATAGGGATGAAAGTGGCAGTCAACCTCAGGACAATGTCAGCTGCTCCAGATGACGTCACACACCTTGGAATTGATCAGAACACTGATCGAGGCACATTAATATCCTGCAAAAGCCAAGTCCAACACGCTACGCCATGACTACTGTCAGCCTGCCCCCTGCAAGCGGGCAGCTCAGGGAACAGTAGGCTTCCCTATAAATGCCCTTGCATTCTGAACGAAAAGAAGGAGGACACACTCAACACACCACACGGAGGTTTCTCCTCCTCCTCCTAAACCCCCTCCACATCTTTCGCTAACTTGATCGTCGGAGGGGTCGGGCCGAGCTCCCGGCCCGACCTGTGTGCAGGTGCGAGACGGTGTCGCCTCTTCCCGGCGCTGCGGCGGAGCTTCTTCCTGACCCGACCTCCCGACCCGAACCACCGAGCTCGGCCGCCGGGAGACCCCGAGGAGCGCCCCCACGGAGATCACCGCCATTCGGACCCCGAACCAAGCCGCGACGGCCCCGAGGCCACGGCTGAACAGTTACTGACTGTAACATTTTGGCGCTAGAAGGAGGGCCCGAAATGACGGTACGTTAGCTTTCTCCTTGGTTGCTCCACTACAGCCGACCTACACCAGCAGCAGCGACTTCTGGGGTCGGTCTCGGCTTCTCGGCCCCACGCGCGCGGCCAGCCCGCGCGCCTCACGCGCGGCCAACCCGCGCACCTCACGCGCGGCCAAACCGCCCGCGTCCCACGCGCGCGGCCAGCCCGACCACGCCGCGCGTCTCGGCCACTCGGCCCCACGCGCGCGGCCAGCCCGCACGCCTCGGCCCCTCGATCCCACGCGCGCGACCAGCCCGCCTGGGCCTTCCTCCTCAGTCGCGTAATGCCCGAGGCGCCCAGCGCGGCCAGCCCGCCTGGGCCTTCCTCCTCGGTCGCGTAATGCCCGAGGCGCCCCAGCGCGGCCAGCCCGCCTGTGTCTTCCTCCTCGGTCGCGTAATGCCCGAGGCGCCCCAGCGCGGCCAGCCCGCCTGGGCCTTCCTTCTCGGTCGCGTAATACCCGATGCGCCCCAGCGCGGTCAGCCCGCCTGAGCCTTCCTCCTCGGTCGCGTAATGCCCGAGGCGCCTCAGCGCGGCCAGCCCGCTTGGGCCTTCCTCCTCGGTCGCGTAATGCCCGAGGCGCCCCAACGCGGCCAGCCCGCCTGGGCCTTCCTCCTCGATCGCGTAATGCCCGAGGCGCCCCAGCGCGGCCAGCCCGCCTGGGCCTTCCTCCTCGATCGCGTAATGCCCGAGGCGCCCCAGCGCGGCCAGCCCGCCTGGGCCTTTCTCCTCGGTCGCGTAATGCCCGAGGCGCCCCAGCGCGGCCAGCCCGCCTGGGTCTTCCTCCTCGGTCGCGTAATGCCCGATGCCCGAGGCGCCCCAGCGCGGCCGGCCCGCCTGGGTCTCCCTCCTCAGCCGCACAACGCCCGAGACACACCAGTACAGTTGGCACACCCGAAACCCCATCAAGGTAAAACGAACTGGACCGCCTGCCGCTTGAGACCGCCTCGACACTAAGAGACGCAGCCATGCCTCGAGCTCCCTTCCCCCGTCCCAACCGACGCATGGCTCCTTTTCGGGGGGAAATATGAAAGGGAAAATAACGGCCGGATGACGCGCCGTGACGACAGCCCCCGGAAAAGCAACAACGCTGACTAGACCCGCCCAGACAACTCCCGCTGTTGAACGGTGACCTCCGACCCCGCATGGTTGACCACGACAAGGCAGGACAATGACCTGCCCCCCGCCCATACCCTGCTACGAACCGCTCCTCCACGCGACCCCAGCAGCCGCGTCAGACGCCATCAGAGGTACCCCCTCACTCCAGCAGGCGGTCAAGTCAGGTAATGCTAACCTCCTCTATAAATACCCCTAAGTCCTAAACAAAAAGGGGAACTCTCTCAACACACTCAATACTCGGAGGTTTCTCCTCCTCCAAAACCCCCTCCACATCTTTCGCTGACTTGATCGTCGGAGGGGTCGGGTCGAGCACCCCGACCCGACCTTGGTGCAGGTGCGAAGCCTTCGGAGACTCAGCGGGCCCGAGGAGCTCCCCCATCCTTTGACCACCACCTTCCGGACCCGAACCAAGCCGCGACGACCTCAGGGCCACGGCGCGGGGGCCATTACGCCGTGGTGTTTTTGGGCGAGTGCCGTTACGCCAACATACCCCCGAAGCCGAAGGTCCCCGTCGGACGCGCAGGCGAGGAGTTCCTTCCCGGAGGAGACTGTCGAGCCCCCCTTAGGGCGGCCTCTCGGCCCGAGCCACGTCCCTCGGCCATAGACTGCCCGAGTCCATCGCAGCGCGGCCTGCTCGCTTGAGTCGTGATCCTCGGCCTTTGCCATATTCCTCGGTCGCATAATGCCCGAGACCACCTCCTCGGTCGCGTAATGCCCGAGGCCACCACCTCGGTCGCGTAATGCCCGAGGCCTCCTCGGTCGTGTAATGCCCGAGGCCACCACCTCGGTCGCATAATGCCCGAGGCCGCCATCTCGGCTGCGTAATGCCCGAGACAACCTCCTCGGCCGCGTAATGCCCGAGGCCACCACCTCGGTCGCGTAATGCCCGAGGCCACCACCTCGGTCGCATAATGCCCGAGACCACCTCCTCGGTCGCGTAATGCCCGAGGCCGAGCCGCGGGCGTGGGTCCGAGGGGCCGAGCGTCTCGGCCACTCGGCCTCATGCGCAGCCAACACGCTGACTCGCTGCCTCAGCCACTCGGCCTCATGCGTAGCCAACACGCTGCCTCACTGGAGGCGTCCGAGCCGCGGGTGTGGGTCCGAGGGGCCGAGCGTCTCGGCCACTCGGCCTCATGCGCAGCCAACACGCTGCCTCGCTGCCTCGGCCACTCGGCCTCATGCGTAGCCAACAGGCTGCCTCGCTGGAGGCGTCCGAGCCGCGGGCGTGGGTCCGAGGGGCTGAGCGTCTCGGCCACTCGGCCTCATGCGCAGCCAACACGCTGCCTCGCTGCCTCGGCCACTCGGCCTCATGCGTAGCCAACACGCAGGCCGCGCAGGCGTGGTCTCGGGTGGCGTAAAGCCGGAGAGCCGAGGAGCACGACGCAGGTGGGCAGGCCGCGCAGGCGTGGTCTCGGGTGGTGTAAAGCCGGAGAGCCGAGTAGCACGACGCAGGCGGGCAGGCCGCGCAGGCGTGGGGCCGAGCCGCGGGCCCCACCTCCTCACGCGTGGGGCCGAGCCGCGGGCGTGGGTCCGAGGGGCCGAGCGTCTCGGCCACTCGGCCTCATGCGCAGCCAACACGCTGCCTCGCTGCCTCGGCCACTCGGCCTCATGCGTAGCCAACACGCAGGCCGCGCAGGCGTGGTTTCGGGTGGCGTAATGCCGGAGAGCCGAGGAGCACGACGCAGACGGGCAGGCCGCGCAGGCGTGGTCTCGGGTGGCGTAAAGCCGGAGAGCCGAGTAGCACGACGCAAGCGGGCAGGCCGCGCAGGAGTGGTCTCGGGTGGCGTAAAGCCGGAGAGCCGAGGAGCACGACGCAGGCGGGCAAGCTGCGCATGCGTGGTCTCGGGTGGCGTAGTGCCGGAGAGCCGAGGCATTCGACGCAGGCAGGCTGCGACCGACGGGTGTAACCCAGGTGGATATGGTCGAGGAGTTCGGTGCGGGCCGGCTGATCGCGCGCGTGGGACCGAGGGGTCGAGGCGCTTGTGGCCGAGCCACGCGCATGACCGAGTAGCCGAGACGCGCGGGCTGGTCGCGCGCGTGGGACCGAGGAGCCGAGGCGCGCGTGGGGCCGAGTGGCAGAGACGCTCGGCGCGGTCGGGCTGGCCGCGCGCATGGAACGCGGGCGATTTAGCCGCGCGCGTGGGATGCGGGCGGTTTGGCCGCGCGTGAGGCGCGCGGGTTGGCCGCGCGCGTGGGGCCGAGGGGTCGAGGCGCTTGTGGCCGAGCCACGCACGTGACCGAGTAGCCGAGACGCGCGGGCCGGTCGCGCGCGTCGGACCGAGGAGCCGAGGCGCGCGGGATGGCCGCGCGCGTGGGGCTGAGTGGCCGAGACGCTCGGCGCGGTCGGGCTGGCCGCGCGCATGGGACGCGGGCGGTTTGGCCGCGCGGGTTGGCCGCGCGCGTGGGGCCGAGTGGCCGAGACGCTCGGCGCGGTCGGGCTGGCCGCGCGCATGGGACGCGGGCGGTTTGGCCGCGCGCGTGGGACGCGGGCGGTTTGGCCGCGCGTGAGGCGCGCGGGTTGGCCGCGCGCGTGGGGCCAAGGGGTCGAGGCGCTTGTGGCCGAGCCACGCGCGTGACCGAGTAGCCGAGACGCACGGGCTGGTCGCGCGCGTGGGACCGAGGAGCCGAGGCGCGCGGGATGGCCGCGCGCGTGGTGCCGAGTGGCCGAGACGCTCGGCGCGGTCGGGCTGGCCACGCGCATGGGACGCAGGCGGTTTGGCCGCGCGCGTGGGACGCGGGCGGTTTGGCCGCGTGCGTGGGACGCGGGCGGTTTGGCCGCGCGTGAGGCGCGCGGGTTGGCCGCGCGCGTGGGGCCGAGTGGCCGAGACGCTCGGCGCGGTCGGGCTGGCCGCGCGCATGGGACGCGGGCGGTTTGGCCGCGCGTGAGGCGTGCGGGTTGGCCTTGCGCGTGGGACCGAGGGGCCCAGGCGCGCGTGGGGCCGAGTGGCCGAGACGCCCGGCGCGGTCGGGCTGGCCGCGCGCATGGGACGCGGGCGGGTTGGCCGCGCGTGTGGGACGCGGGCGGTTTGGCCGCGCGTGAGACGCGCGCCAACCCGCGCGCCTCGGCTCCTCGGTCCCACGCGCGCGACCAGCCCGCGCGTTTCGGCTCCTCGGCCATGCGCGTGGCTCGGCCACAAGAGGCCTCGACCCCTCGGTCCCACGCGCGCGACCAGCCCGCGTGCCTGGGCCCCTCGGTCCCACGCGCGCGGCCAACCCGCGCGCCTCACGTGCGGCCAAACCTCCCGCGTCCCACGCGCGCGGCCAAACCGCCCGCGTCCCACGCGCGCGGCCAGCCCGACCGCGCCGAGCGTCTCGGCCACTCGGCCCCACGTGCGCGGCCATCCCGCGCGCCTTCGCCCCTCGGTCCCACGCGCGCGGCCAACCCGCACGCCTCACGCGCGGCCAAACCGCCCGCGTCCCACGCGCGCGGCCAAACCGCCCGCGTCCCACTCGCGTGGCCAAACCGCCCCCGTCCCATGCGCGCGGCCAGCCCGACCACGCCGAGCGTCTCGGCCACTCGGCCCCACGCGCGCGGCCAACCCGCGCGCCTCATGCGCGGCCAAATCGCCCGCGTCCCATGCGCGCGGCCAGCCCGACCGCGCCGAGCGTCTCGGCCACTCGGCCCCATGCGCGCGGCCATCCCGCGCGCCTCGGCTCCTCGGTCCCACGCGCTCGACCAGCCCGCGCGTCTCGGCTACTCGGTCACGCGCGTGGCTCGGCCACAAGCGCCTTGACCCCTCGGCCCCACGCGCGCGGCCAGCCCGACCGCGCCGAGCGTCTCGGCCACTCAGCCCCACGTGCGCGGTCATCCCGCGCGCCTCGGCTCCTCGGTCCCACGCGCGCGACCAGCCCGCGCATCTCGGCTACTCGGTCACGCGCGTGGCTCGGCCACATGCGCCCCGACCCCTCGGTCCCACGCGCGCGATCAGCCGGCCCGTACCGAACTCCTCGACCATACCCACCTGGGTTACACCCCTCGGTCGCAGCCTGCCTGCGCCGAATGCCTCGGCTCTCCGGCTTTACGCCACCCGAGACCACGCCTGCGCGGCCTGCCCGCCTGCGTCGTGCTCCTCGGCTCTCCGGCTTTACGCCACCCGAGACCACGCCTGCGCGGCCTGCCCTCCTGCGTCGTGCTACTCGGCTCTCCGGCTTTACGCCACCCGAGACCACGCCTGCGCGGCCTGCCCGCTTGCGTCGTGCTCCTCGGCTCTCCGGCTTTACGCCACCCGAGACCACGCCTGCGCGGCCTGCCCGCTTGCGTCGTGCTCCTCGGCTCTCCGGCTTTACGCCACCCGAGACCACGCCTGCGCGGCCTGCCCGCCTGCATCGTGCTCCTCGGCTCTCCGGCTTTACGCCACCCGAGACCACGCCTGCGCGGCCTGCCCGCCTGCGTCGTGCTCCTCGGCTCTCCGGCTTTACGCCACCCGAGACCACGCCTGCGCGGGCTCTTCGGCTTTACGCCACCCGAGACCACGCCTGCGCGGCCTGCCCGCCTGCGTCGTGCTCCTCGGCTCTTCGGCGTTACGCCACCCAGCTCGCCTGCGCATTGCTCCTCGGCCCTCATCGGCTCCATTTCTCCCGAGTACAACTCTGCTGGGCTTCTTGACTGAATTGCGCACCTCGGCCTCGTGCTGCTCGAGACGCGTTCGCGCGACCGACCGCTCAGATCTGCAGGAACAGCCGACTTGAAGTAAGAAGCCATGCATCGGACTCCTGCATGCAAAACCGACGCATAGCTCCTTTCGGGGGGGGGGGGGGGCATATGATATGGACAAAACTGGCAGTGTGACACGCCATCCCCCTGAGCAACACACTGCCCGAGGCTCGCCTTACCCTGCAGCAGCTCGGCCTCCCACGCAACCAAAGGTACAGTCCTGCCCTGCAGACAGCTACATCAGGTAACATCAAACCTCCTCTATAAATACCCCCGAGCCCTTGGCAAAGGGGGGGGCACACACTCAACACACGGAGGTTTCTCCTCCTCCTAAACCCTCTCCACATCTTTCACTGACTTGATCGTCGGAGGGGTCGGGCCGAGTCCCCGGCCCGACCTGTGTGCAGGTGCGAGACGATGTCGCCTCTTCCCGGCGCTGCGGCGGAGCTTCTTCCCGACCTAACCTATCGACCCGACCTCCCGACCCGAACCACCGAGCTCGGCCGCCGGGAGACCCCGAGGAGCGCCCCCAGAAAGATCCCCGTCATCCGGACCCGAACCAAGCCGCGACGGCCCCGAGGCCACGACTAAAAAAGTTACTTACCGTAACAACTACGAAGGACAAAGGAGGAGGAGGAGGAGAAAAAAATCTTGCTTTCACATAGAATCTCTAATGATTCTGTTCTGCTGCGCATGTTCTTCACAGCAAGCAGATTTACTCTCATCCATGTATGTATGCTACTCTCACAGCAAGCACTTGTTCTTCACAGCCAGCAGTCGCACTCTCAACCCAAATCGTCCCCTTCTCCCGAAACCCACGCTTCTATGCTTCCCATTTTTCCTTCCCATCAGACGTACGCATGCGACGACACGAGAGCCCATGCCAAAAATCGTGACCGTCACTCTCTCTCAAGAATTCTTTCATTTAGATCCTCTTTCACCCTCTCTAGATTTGCTTGAGAGAAATCCAGAGCACTCAATAGCATTTCTATACATCCTCTTCTCCATCAACAGTATTGCCGACAATGCAGAAGCGTTCTATCAAAGAAGTAGGCTTCAGAACAACGATACAACATATATAGAATCAAGTTGAGTGACAACTTGTTTTTTCGATTCAGAAGCTTTAGAACAATATAGTCACTGATCACAGACAGTTGACTCGCGATCTATAGATAGCTCACAGTGCATCAACTGCATTGCTGACAAGCTCTTAGCTCTCGAGAACACGTTTCTCTAGTGGGCAAAATCCAGGGCTGGCCATGAGCTTATCGATCACCAAGTGCCTTCTCTGGCACCGAGTCATCCAAGGTAGTACAGATGGATGATGAGAGTGACAGAAAGGATACTGAGAACGAGAACAGGTGCGGAAAATAGTAGGAAGAAGAGATGAGAGCTAATAGCAAAGGAGAGTGCAGAGAGGATGTGGAGGAGAAGAATGAACAAGGCGGCAATTCCGATCATGGTTGTGATGGTTTGCTCCGCAATCGTAAGCTTCACCAACCGGTGCAGTGGCTTTTGATAGTACGTGATTTCTCATGTATCCGAATCCAACACCAAGGCTAGTGCAGAATGAACCAAACAACAAGAGACTACTATTCTTATATATTAGACTAGTGCAAAAAAAGATAACTCCTTTTATTAATTTTTCTCTTATTTAGAGAGATTTTTGATACATGCATCATTATATTTTTATCTTTTTCCTATAAAAGGGACCTAAGTGTATAATTAATTATATACATGCATCATGGTATTTTCTTATATAGTGTCGGTTGGATAAAAGTACTCTTAATTACACTTGTCTTTTTCGCATTTTTCTCTTGTTTTCAAACCCATTCAATTGAGTCGGTTTAATTAACCCAAAACTTAGATCGCCAAATTATATAATATTCAAAAAATAAATATTATTAATATATCGATAATATAACAAAAAATATATAAAATAATTATATAATTTGATCTTAGAGTTAAAAATAGTATATTATAAAAATGAAAAAGTTATGAAAATAATAAAAATCAAATTATTTAATATAAAACACAATACGATAATATTATTTATATAAAAATAAAATCTAAAAATTCTTAAATTTTAAGAAAACCTTGAACATGACTTATAAAGGCCTAAATGATAATTTTTAATTATTTAAAATAAGTATTTTTACTTATTTTAACCGTGAAATTTTTAATTTTTTTTTAATTTATTCTCTATTTAAGATGGTAATGTTGAATCTCGGATTTTGATGATGAAACCAATTGATAAGTGTTTATAAATTGATCTACGTTTTGAGTGACGTAGGATGCTTCGATCAGGATGAGACAATTAAAGCATCGGGCTATGAATTCGGGCATCAGGCTAAGAAGAGCGAAAATTGCACCAAGGATATCGGAGTTGCGGAGGTCAACTGACCGATTGGGCAATAGGCCGCAAGAGAGGACGATGCGTCGAAGAATCAGACGAAGCGTCGATGGACCAATGACATGCCGGACAATATGATTCATGTTTAGTAATAATTGTCTAGATCGAAGTATGTTTTTCTATGTGTATGATTAACTACGATAGCAAGGCATAAGGCAAAATGAAGTCCCGGAGTCAAGAACGTGATTTCATTGGGAGTTCGAGAGTTCGTCAGAAGTTTTATCGGAATTGACCGAGAAGTCCTGGAGCTTATCAAAGAAGCTTATCGGAACTCGCTAAAAAGATCATCATGAAGTCCAGGAGCTTACCGGGAGTCCGCTGGAACATTGTCGAGAGATCGTCGGAAGTTCGTCGGACGATCGCCGGAAGCTCATGAAAGAAACCTAGACTTACAGACTTTGTTTAACTTAGTAAATATATTAAAATTCATAATTAGCACATAATAGGGATTAGAATTGAGCCAACCCAATTAGGGGACAGTTGGGCTGTGTTGGGCCAAGAGAAAGGCCCAAACAATGACCAAACATGTGAAACCGTCGTGGCACAGTCTTCGAAACTGTGTTAGGTGGTGGTACTGCCCAGACTTAGTCTCCGAGACTGTCTAGGAGATGGTACCGCCAGTCTGGGCGATGGTACCACCCAGTGTCAGGCTGTAGGCGGTGGTACCGTCCAGTGCAGGCGGTGGTACCGCCCGTACCCTGAAATTTCGAGGGTTTAAATTTTGGCCTTCAAATTTGAATCTATTTGGGGCCTATAAATACCCTAATTATTCCTGCATGGATAAGCAAGAAATATTGAGCGAAACCTTATGATTCTAAAGTTGTAAACCTTAGAAAGTTGAGTTCCGTTCTCCCAGAGTTTAGAGAGAGTTCTAAGAAAGATGTGAGAGTGATACCTTATAAAAGAGGGTTGTAAAAGATTGTTTCCTAAACCTATGAAAAGGAGAAGAGGGGTGTAAAAGGATAGTTGGTCTTTGCCTATTTAAAGACGATAGTGGATGCCGATGGCATCGACGGAAGAGGAATCGGCAAAGTAGATATAGGTCACAATGACCGAACCACTATAAAAATCTGGTTTGCGTTTCTCTTGTGCAATTTACTTTATTGCAAACCACTTTACTTGCTTTACATCTACTGCGCTCTTCCGTACGCTTTCAAAGTTAATACATTTACGAAACAGTTTTTCGTCGGAAACGGATTTAATCGCAACGAAGTTTTAAACCGACGTAATTTTTACCGCTACACTAATTCAGCCCTCTCTTAGCGTCGACTCTTTTCCTAACAGGATTTTATTTCTTACCTACTTATTGTACACTTCCTATATGTTACTGTATATTTTTCTTCCTTTTTACGCAATCTTTGGTTCTTCTCGTTCAAAAAGAAATCAAATAATAGATTTCTCGTTGAAGTATTAGATAATAAAAAATACAGTTAAAAAATTCTGAAAATGAGTGCACTCTTCAAAAAAAAAATCTAAGATGTTTTTAATAAGAAATTTACCTATATATATGTATATATAATTACATATATACATATATACATATATATGTATATGTATATATGTATATATATATAATTAGTTTCAATATTTTAGTTTGTATGTTGGATTTAGAGCGTTATTGTCCGTTATATGTTCGCTCTCACCCACTCAAATTGTAATGGTATGATATGGTTCGTTCCAACCCGCTCTCCGTCCATTCCTCCCTCCCTCCGCCCCCTTCCTCGAACCCGATCCCTCTTCGTCGGTGCCCTAATCCTAATTTTCGCCCGAAGTTTTCGGACCCCCTGCTTCTCACCGGATATCGTCGATCCTCTTTCCGCTGCCCGCTCGTTGGCGGCGGTGGCAGCAGCGGCTCCTCATGGGACTCGAACGCCGAGTCCGTCCGTGCCGGAAGATTCAAGTTCCGAGATGGCGGCGCTGGAGGAGATGAGGGTGAGGGGGTTTCATGGAGGAGTGACAAGAGGCGGTGGTGGTCTGACGACTCCGATGAGCCCGATGAGGACTTCGAAGCGTTTGATGATGATCCTGTTGAGCAGGACCCTTGGGATAAGATTTGGATCTTTAAGGTATAATTTTTGACACACTTATTTCATCATGTCTTGGATTGGTTATTTAGGCGTGGAATTTGGTAATAAATTTTGGGAAAAAGTTGTTTGGTTGGATTATTTTTCTTTCTTTTGGCGATGTGGTTGTTTCTCTACTGTGCAATGATGGTGAAGTTGGTAGTCTCTGCTGTTTGTAGTATCTGTAGCTTTTAGTTTTCCAACTAAACTCTTGTGAAAGTTACAGCTTTGATTTATACTTGATGAATGGAAAATGAAGGTTATATTTTAAACAGGAAATATATATTATTAGCTTTGTCAATATGTGAGGGCATTATTGATGGGATTCCGCTAAAGGGATTATCTAAACCATGATTTGAGTTTCTTGGACCAACTCATGATATTTTTGTGTTTTAGATAATTTGTGATATGTGAAGTAGAACTTTGAAACTAGGGAACTAATCTGTTTAATGTCATTCAATTTTAAGATATAAACATATAACAACTATTAAAGCCCATACGAGAAAAAGCCTAAAATGACAAAATCAATAAATAGTAAATTAGAAAACCAAGAAGTTTATTGTTAACTATTCAGTCAATCATAGAAAAAAAAAGTGATACTATGACCTAAAGTCTTCCATGTTCAAGTCAAAATTAGACAAAGTTTTATTCTCTGTTTAATAATGTTTTGGTTTCATTTCCAGCTGATTCATTCTTTTAATTTCTTTCTGCACGAACCTTCTCTAACTTGTTTTGAGCATAATAACTTCTCATCAATCATCGCACCCCAACTCATTGAATCATTGTCAACTAAAGTTTATTTTTTGTCGAAAGTGAAAAATATACTATGTGGGAGCTAGTGTAGTTGCTTACAATATGATCACCTTGCCTGACATATGGAGTCAATCTCTGGTGAGACTGTTCTGATCTCTCGGTGTGTATGTTCTTTTTAAAAGCTTGACTCTGTTACCATCGTATACGTTACCAAGTTCAGTTTGAACTTTGAACGACATTTTGATTATGCAATGGTATATGCAGGTATTCAAGTCGTATGGCTATCTGCTACCGGCTATCATAGTTTCGATGCTTCTTGCAACAGGTCCAAAGGCTTTTTTAATGGCCTTGGCATTGCCTCTTGGACAGTCAGCGATCTCTCTGGCAATCGACAAGGTCTGGGGAAAGGTACCTGGAGGGCAACAAACCAGGCGCAAGTCCAAGAAGAAGTCTTTCACAAGATCTGATGGGGGCTATAAAAGACAGTGGCAGGACCGAAGCAGCTACAACAGCCCAGGAAGGCATGACTATCAGTCATGGGTATCTATGGATCCTGGAGTTGATGACAAGGCGAAAACTTCTGAACCCAGTTTGGGGGGATGGGATGACCTGGATCGGCAGGGAGGAAGCACCAGTGGTCGTGCAAGACAACAACCATCGACCCCAAGGAGTTCACCCGAGTCTGAGCTGGTGAAGAAGGGGAAGTTGTCCAAGAGGGGAAGATACAAGGGTGCACCACTGTTCCTGCGACTGCTGATTGCAGTTTTCCCATTCTTGGGTTCGTGGACTAGGATGTTGTGGTGAGAAGCCTGATCAGTAGGATACTGGTAAAAAGATCTCGTTTTGACATCAATCGGGTGCGTAACAAGGAAGTCCGATTCAATGTGGAATTCCAAAATATGAAGTCTTGGTCAAAATTATTTTCTGAAGCAGCCCAGGATGATCGCATCGGGAGGATAATACGATACAGGAATTTGCACGTTAGTGAAGAATCAGAATAATGCATGATATTGCTGAACTACAGGCAAATGCCCGATGAGATTTCATCTCTAAAAAGCCTGTCTGAGACTTGGACACTATCATTTATATGTACAAGTGAATTATATCTGTTGCATTTGAATCCTTTTCAAGTATTATGTACACAAATTGCAATGTATATTACATGAGCAATATCTTAATGATGGCAAGGTAGCTTTTGTGTGCCTATTCTTGAGCACCTGACAAAAATAGTCTGTTGTCGAAAGAACGATATATGCTACAATTGAACCAAACGTGAATGACAAACAAATGTGGCTTTTGTTTCTGAGAAAGAGGATGTCTCTCAATCCAGCACATTTCCAAGAGCCTTTTTCATACACCTCAGGTAATATGACATTCAAAAAATTAGATGAGCAATATTTTTTATCTCACCAGACAAAATATACAAGCAGACTGAACAATGTCTTTCCTTTTTATCAGTGTACTTTCCTACAAATCAGTTGATCAGTGTCATACCAACCATACAGAAATTTTCCTACTCCTAATTTGATCTAAAAATTTGTAATCTTTAGCGAGCAACTAAATTGGGATTAGAGCAAAACCGAACAGCAATAATCTTCGTTATCACTGATGCATTACGAAGAATAAACAAAATCAAATAGCAGGGATGCTTAAATTTTACAGCACATATATTCACAAATTAATTGGTCGTTTCGATATAACAACAGAATTAGAGTATGCTGTATAACAACAATTTACTTTGACTTTCAGGTGAAAGAATTTGAAGTTCCAGAAAACTAGCTGGTTGGCTTCATGAGATGACAAACACCCTCAGCTCCCCTCTGTCTCCGCGAGTGATACGAGTATCACTATCAAGGTATGTGACTTCGAATTCGCCACTTCCCGTGTTGGAAGGAGGTCGCAGTGCATCGGGAAGTTGAGGAACTTCAAGAGGTGGAAGTTGTGAGTAGCTCCCCCTTGGCTTAACAGTAGTTTTTATGAATGTTATTTTTATTTTAGAAGTTCCTGCACAAATGATGGAACAATTTTTGGTGCCAGTAGATTCCAAGTAAATAGAAGTGCTTTCCATAACAATGTACTTGCTATGTACACTCCAAAATATCAATAAGCACTGTATTCCAAGGTTATAAAAGAGCAAATCATTTTTCATTATTCCCCTGACGTACCTGTGAATCAGTACGGTCCAAAAATGGACTTAAGAAAAAATAAGAAATTATTTGAACATTAACACTAAGACAAGTAGGTAGAAATTGGTTGGATAAACTTACCAATAAGTTCGAATTTATGAGCTAATATAGCAGTAGCCTCTAGTTGTGGAAGTGGCCATGGTGTACCAAACTGAAGCTCCACTATATTATCAAAATCTTTGCTAAGGATATCGATCCGTTGGAAAACCTGTATGGAAATTTACATAGCTCGTGATGATCTTCGTCTACACAAAATATCCAAGCTATAATGATTTCAAATTGTGTGCCAGAAGCTAATTTCATCCATACAAGCTTCTTTATTAACATACCTGTCCAAGAGTTATTGGGAGTAGCCTGCCCGTCGGAGGTCCAGGACGGCTGCCACCTAGCGCGCGAGAAGAGAATGCACTGCTATAAATTAATTTCCATTGGCCCTGAAGTTTGTCCTGGTGTTTTGTAAGATCAACTACGCCTCCTACAGCCTCAAGCTCGTTTGCTGCAGATTCTGCCCTTCTTAGATCTTCTTCATTAGCTGCAAGGCCTCTGTTCAGCCCAGAAACAACACTCTGCATCCAATTTATGTATAAAAGAAAGCTTATTATATAACAACTAAACAAAAACCGATCATGGACCAAACAGTTCAACATATCCAAGACCAAAAAGTGTTTTGAGGTATATAGTAGCTGTCCAGCTAACTTTGAGGTGCGAATTAAAACCTTGTTGCTGCTTCTTTGGTTTTAGAGAAAAAAATGAACTTGCTTTGTATAAGACACAAGTGCAAGCACACTTTGCAGTCAGAGTGGTCGTGCAACGCCATCCAATGGTTGATATCAAAAAATGCAAACCTCGAGATCTTTTGTTCATCACAGAAGAGTCAGGGCAGAAATACTTTGAGCCTCAGAAGAGATTAACCTTCCAAAAATTATGTTGAAAATTGAGGCTTGTAGATCAATTGAAGGTGGGAATCAATCTATTAAGAAAGATCTTGAAGAATACTAGGTTGAGGAATTATACATACAGACGTATTAGTTCATTACAGAAACACAGATGTACAGTGCTACAAATCCTAATTAAAGTTAAAACCTTGAACAATACATAATCAAAGCAGATGGTAGACAAAAAAAATACAAAAAGAGAGATGATTTAATCTATGACACAAAAGATTGTTCTTTCAATGGAGAAAATATAATCTGATAATAATTCACCACACAAACAGAGACGTTCAGAACTGCATACAACTTCAAACCACAGCCACCACACCAAAGTGGCAGAACATAGATGAGAACAAGAATCTAGCAAACAGGAAAAGCAAGTTCATTAATCGAAAAGGGAAAACACTAGAAGAAAACACACATCAATCAATAAGGAAAAGGAGGATGGAAGGAAGAGGGGGGAGATCTACTCACGAGCAATTTCAGCTTCAAGGGAGCGATGACATCGTGAGACTCTTGGAACCCGGGCGACGGGTCGAACACAGGGGACTCATCCAGCACAGCTGGTGCTGCCGGAAGGAAGAACTTCCTCCTGTGACTCGATTTTCGCAGATTTCCTATCGACGGGAAAATCAAGCGATGACGAGAAGAAGAAGATGATGCAGCAGCAGCAGAGGACGGAGAGAGAAGCGATGATGCAGGCGGAAGGAGAAGCGAAGCCATGACTTCCTGGCGAAAAGTCCCAATCCGAGAGGAAACTTATATCCTTTGGGGGCGAAAGTACACCAATTGGCAGAAACACCCCTATTAATTTAGATATTATCAAAGCAAGCTAGATTGAGGTTATGAAGAACTTATACATGCAAATTGAGTAATTTTGAATCTAATTAGGGATAAATATGAAAAAGACCTCGATAGGGGTGATGGAAAAGGGGCGGCAAATTCGTGGCCATCCGATGACGTGCTGACACCTGTGCGTCGAAGCGTCGGTACTTGGATTTGTGGCCAGGATTGAGAGTTGGGAGGCCTCCACATGATGTTAGATTTTAGTGATATATATAAATATATATATATATCCTTTTTCTTTTCGTACGGGGAGATGGTGAAGATAACTAAATGGATATTTAGCTGTGCCTTAAATTCATTTAAGGGCTTTTTAATTGCCCAACAACAATAAGTGGAATAAAGGTTTCCATTTATACATAAAAAATAAATTTTTAATTTAAATAAATTTGAATTTATGCTTATTTTTGATGTGAAACCAATTAAGGGTTTTACCATCTCTCAAGACTCCAATAAAGCTTCTGAATTTATCGATAAATAAATTAATCTATTAATTTTATTTAGATTAAATTATTAATTAAAATATTTAAATTAAAATTAATAATAATACACTCATCATATCCTTGTAAGTTAATCTTAATTCTGTCCGATATAAAACTAAAAAAAGTGTTACGGTATATACAATTCTCTCATGATCACATAATGGAAAGAAGTACTTTCTATTGATTTATAACATTTGGTTTCTATGTTCCAATTGCTGCATCTAAGATATAACTCAGGATTAAAATAGCAAATTCTCATGATTCAACACTGGGCTTAGGCTGCTTCAACTTTCTCAAGCATTAAACTATAGATTTCTCTGCCATCAATTTCAGTTGGCCATTCCCATCGCTCCTACTATTCCGGTCCTCGTCACCTTCACAAAATTTGAAGAGCTGCAATGATCTGATGAATTTTCGACCCCACTCTCCAGTACTACCCATTTCCAGGAAAGCATAGCCGAAGAAACAGAAGCATCAGGTTCATGGTATTCATGGATGAGAGGTAGCAGAGGTAGGCAGTCCAGTGATGGCAGTGAAGGACGAAGCTGCAAAGATGAGATTGATCCAATTCGTATACCTTCAGATTATTCGTTGATCGATGCCACTGAAAAGAAGCATCAGATAAAGGCCAAGAAGGGTAACAGCAAGCGAGCTACCGATCATCCAGAAGCTCGGAAGATAAGCAACTGTTGGATGGTTTTGCTCTGGAGTCCAGCTTAGCCTCGAACAGCAAGGAATAGGGAACCGGCGCGATGTCACTGTTAGAAGCAGGCTTATACTTAATGTACCAACAAAAATATAAAATATGCAATGAAAAAAGCACATAACCAGGACAAAAATGTTCAATAAAAAAGATAAATAGATGCAATGCTAATTGAAAGCTCATTCATCTTAAACACCTATGGGATGCATGAATTCCAACTATGGAAGGATATTTTGCAGTTTCTTCTTGTAAAAAAGAAGGAAAAGTTCATTACCATATCATATTTCTAACAGTTTCATACTGATCCTGCTTCACTACAAGCAGACCCACTATATGTTAAATGTGTTTATGTAGAACAAAACAAGACATATACACATACACATGTTGCATAAGTATTCAGGTCTCATTTTTCCACCTATATTTATGTATTTCAACTTAGAATCATTTTCAAATAAAAAGTTTCGCCTGCAAAAACTTGTCATTTTGCAATTATCACAGAGAATACTTCTTTGAACACTGATTAACAATTTCAGTTCGATTTTTATCAGAAGAAGCACCTTGAAAGAGTGTGGGAAAGGTTCATTTATGTAAAAGTGTATGAGAACAAAAATAAGTGAACCAATTAGGAGCAGAAATGGTTATTTTATCCCTCAGTCTAATCAAGTCACTTTGAACTAGCAATGTCAAGTCTCAAACAGATAGGAAACACTGAAGCTATTGTAACAGAGAGGTAATGAGCCAAGAATTCCACTGACCTGATAACCTATGGTTACCATACAGGGAAAAGGTGTGTTATAGGGTTATCTATTGCAAAGATTATTCTGAGACAAAGATCACAATCTTGAAACCAATCGGCATTGGCAAAAGAAAATAAAAAAGAACCTTTAGCTTTGCTCTTTATAGAGGCGTGGCCATGGAATTTCTAACAAAAAATCATCAAATTTTCTACTCATGCTAAGAAGCCTTAATGGGTAAAATTTGTGGATTTCTAACATATGTGGCAAATAACCCAAATTTATCTTGTTTTCCCGTATCATCACTTCTCTATTATTTCTGTGTGTAACTAGCCACTTCAAATATCTACCCAGCCAAACTTTTCCTCAGCTAGCACATTATACTTTGGAAAGCTATAACATGAGGAAATTGCTTGCAGAATTCTAAATGAAGGCAGCAGTAGCCTCCACAGGAAAATACGTAATGGCACTCCAATACTGGCCCACCATGGATATCCTCCAATGAAATGTTAATGCTGTTCTCACTAGATGCAAGACCTGATCGAATTGGACATGATCAACATCAAATGATTCATCACAACCATTTTCATATTTGCAATGAAAAAAAAGGAGTTGCAATTAATTTAGTACAATCCATTTGTATGCCCATTTTATGGTGTTTGTTTGGGCAACACAAGGTCTAAGCCAATAAGACTAAATTACAATGCTGGTGAAAATACTCTATGACAGTTGATTTCAAACACAAGACTCCAAGAATCCTAAAGTACAGCATGTAATACTATCCTAGAAAAAGCAAACCATGTGTCGCACATACAGTACTTTGACATTTAGAGCAACGTTTGCCCAAGCTAGCATCTGGCCTTATGCCAATATGCCATTGCAGGAAGCATGTAATCAGCTAAGGCATAGCCCGTAAAACACATGCTGTTGCACAAATCAATGTCAAACCAATAACAGCAAAGCCAAGATGTCATGACAAGGCAATCGTTAATTTGCAAAAAACATTGCAGCCCTTTCTAAGCTAATAAAAATACAAAAAGATGAATTGGTGAAAGAAATTTCAAGTAAATGTATTGTAATATATAGATATGTATAAGATTCAACAATATGTTCTTCATATATCATCAAAAGAATCATCAGTTCTGTGCTCACCAAATAACAAGGAAAAAAAAATGTATCCCTGTATACTTAACAAAAACCTACATATCAAAAATAAAACGATGACAAGTAGAAGCAGAATTTGAACCTGAATATGTTGAAAAATGTGTACTTGGAGCTACCTGCACACTGAAAAATAAAAAAAATATTTATAGTCCACCCACTAAGTTCAAAAATATTACAAAGACAGGGAATCCACAAACTATGATAAAGCATGGTAAAAGTTCATGCAGCCAAAGTAAGTTTTGTGGTGGCTTTCTAGTAACAGTTCATCCTAACTCAGTCCGAACAAAATGCCTATAAAAAACCAAGACAATGGATTAGGCCAAACATTCAAAAATATTTTATTGGGCAATATTTTGTCCACAATGCCTTCAAGGGTAAAGAACTATGTTTCTTCTGTAAATTAAGTCACTGATTTTAAACACAAATTCACTAACAGAAGACTTAGATTCTTGATTTTTTTTTCCACTGAAAACATGATAATAATTCCTAGATACATCAGTATAAACAACAAATAGTTGATACCTTCAGGCCAATGGTCACTTTCACTGCATCAGCAACATCTTCCACACCCCGAAGCATCGAAGCACGACATAGTTTCTACTCCAGCCAAGTCTAATTCCAATCTACAGCCACAGACATAACATCATTGCTTTCTAACAGTAGATATTCCAACAAAAGTTATTGTTAGTAGAATCTATCCTTATGATCAAAGTTATTTGAACAAACAATCAAATTATCAAACATGCTAGGATTCAAATACTAAAGAAATTGTCAGTATAAAAAGATCCAGAAGGGCACCAACCTGCTCACATCTCTCTTCAGTAGCCTTTTTGTCACAGGCTCCATCAAGAATTACAGTGGCATCTTTTAAGATTGACACCTAAAATATTATCACTTACAAGATCAATGTTGGTGCAAAACTAAGTAAAGAGCATAATAGTTTCTCTAATATGATAATCTTAAATCAAATCAATTGATACTGATTGCAGTAAAAAAATTAATGCAAATTATGTAAATGGAGGTTTTTAACTAAATAACAGAACCAGAATATCGAGATAAAATTGTAAAGCAGCCAACACAGATTGGAAACTACAAGAAAATGAGACCCCTTAGACACCTCAATTAATTATGAGCTCGAATCCTTCTTCTAGATCTGGAAACAGGTATAAAGAAATGAGAGCAAGGATTGACAGACACTAGTAACAAAGGGCTATAGAGGGTATAAGAACACAATCTGACCTTTTTGCATGTGCCAAGCTTGTTGAACTCAACTTTCCCAATGTTCATACCAAGTTCTCCTGTTATAACCTAAGTAAACAATGAAACAATTATTCTGGCAATACCATTTACAAACCATCAAAACACAACAATATTGAATAAGAAAAGATCCTCACAGATCCACCAGTGAGAGTAGCAAGATCTTGCAAACTAGCCTTCCTGTTCACCCCAAAACCAGGGGCCTTCACAACACAAACCAGTGTGATCACTATTCCTTAGTCAGAGTGTTTAAGAATAATCAAAATTCATAAATCCAAAATAAACAATAAATATATACATAAAACTAAACAAAAAACGACCCTAATCCCGGAACAAAGCTTCTTAAGAATTAGAGTCGTCAGTGCATCACTTTCTATGTCTTCTGCAACAATTAGCAATGGCCTCTGATGATCCGATTGACCCTTGAGCCGCTCAGATCATGCCACTTGTCTAGAGGTGTCTTGAATTCTGCCGCATGTCCCCCTTTCTTCAAGGTGTTCAGAAGTCAAACAAGCGACTAAGTAGTGTAATAGCCGCTCTTGACCTTAATAAATAGTAGTTTATCGCAAAACTTGCTCCTTACACCTGCCTGCAACTCAGACATCCTTGGACAATAACTTCGGCCTCGACCATTCAACGACTAAAGGTCCACGATGTTGTCATCCTCAACCTTCTCCTCAAGCACCTCGAACTCAGATAGGTCATTGATTCCATCACCACCCTCGGTGTCGACGACGGGAATTTCATCTTTTGAGGGAGCCAAGTTGATCGCACTAGTGGAGGTTGCCCATTTGGAGGTGAATCCACCCTGCAAAGCAGCTCCGCCACCTATGGTGGAGTCCTTTGACTCGGACTCCATAATGTTGACCTCCGACCTCGAGGCACTCCAGGAGGTCTATCACATACCAACCGAGCACGAGCTAGTGTTTGCTTAGTCGGGTAACTAATCCTATGCAGGATGCACTGGACGTGGGGTTTCGCTCTCCCCTCCACCCATTTTTTATTGAGACTTTCAATTTCTAAAAGTTCTCACATGCCCAAATGAAGCCAAATTTGTGGCGCTTTCTTAGTTTCTTATGGCATTTATTGGGGAGTTTAGATGACTCCACATTCCCTCGATGATGACCCTCCTGCTAGCCTACTATAGTCAGTGCTTCAGGGGGTCGACGTACTTCTTCTCCACCCAACCCGAATTATGAAAATTATTTTCATAATTTTCTCATTTTCATAATATATTATTTGAACTCTAAGATCAATTTTATATAATTATTTTCTTGTTAATATAAATCATTATATATCATTAATATTTATTTTTATATAAATTGGAGATCTAAGTTTTGGGTTAATTAAACTGACTCAATTGAATTGGTTGGTTAAATTGAATGGGTTTCAAAACATAAGGAAAATGAGGAAAAGGCAAGTGTAATTAAGAGTACTTTTATCCAACCAAAAAAGCAAGGATGCTGTATTAAATTATACACTTTGGTGCATTTTATAGAAAAAAAGATAAAAATGCTCCTCCAATGAACTACTAGTGATAGTTGTACACACAGCACGCCGCTAACACAAAAAATATATATCACCATAGGAAAATATGATAGTTCATAGAATAAATATGTTAAAACCAATAATTGACTTGACTATATTAAGACACTGAGAATGAGGTGATAGTGTAAATGACCCAATATGTTCTGATTACTTTCGTTTCATCTGCTTGTGTTAAGCAAAGTACATGATAAACAGCATAATGTAAGGAATCTAAACTATGATCTAAGCATGAAGAAATGTACATACCTCGAGCACATCAACACCACCAGAAAGTTTTGACAACACCTCTTGCAGCTTCTCTTTGTTGTAGTCGGATGTGCTTACTTCAATTGCAGATCATATCTGTCACAAAGACAAATGGCAACATTTGGCCAGTATCAACATGATATCATGTTAAATTCTAATTGTCTTGTTCTTTAAATATTAAATATAACAGAAGGGCACCAACCTGCTCACATCTCTCTTCAATAGCCTTTTTGTCACCAGCTCCATCAAGAATTACAGTGTCATCTTTTGAGATTGTCACCTAAAATATTGCCATTTACATGTTCTCACCTAAATAAGAGAAAAATTAATAAAAGAAGGTAAGAGTAGTAGCCTCTTGTTGTTTGGTTCATTCTCCATGGGCTTTGGTGCTCGTACTTTTCTGTACCAATCTAGTATATAAGAGTAGTAGTCAATCTATAGAGAAAGTCAAGATCTTTCTTAAGAGATTGAGCCCCACCTTCAAATGATATACGAGCTTCAATTTCCAACCTAGTTTTTGGAAAGTCAAACTCTTCTTAATCTTTTCCAAGGCTTCAATTATCTCTGTTCTGAGTCTTCTGTGATAAAAATAAGATCTTGAGGTTTGCATTTTCTTTATATCAACAATTGGATGGCGTTGCACAACCACTCTGACTAGAAAGTGTGCTTGCAGATACAAAGCAAGTTCATTTTTTCCTCTAGGACTAAGGAAGCAGCAACAAGGTTTTAATTTGCACCTCAAAGTCAGCTTGGACAGCTACTGTATACCTCAAATGTTTTTTGCTATTGCATACCTCAATATCACAACAGCATAGTGTATGCTGTATAACAACAATTTACATTGACTTTCAGGTGAAATTAGCTGGCTGGCTTCATGAGATGACAAACACCCACAGCTCCCCTGTCTCCTTGAGTGATGCGAGTGCTTTTATGAATGTTATTTTTATTTTAGAAGTTCCTGCACAAATGATGGAACAATTTTGGTCCAAATTGATTGTACATAAATAGAAGTGCTTTCCATAACTATGTACTTGCTATGTACCAATTGCAAAGTATCAATAAGGACTGTTTTTCAAGGTTATAAAAGAGCAAATCATGTTTCATTGTTCCCCGGACATGCCTGTAGATCAGTACAGTCTAAAAAAGGACTTAAGAAAAAAAATAAGAAATTATATTAACATCAACTTTAACACAAGTAGGTAGAGACTGGTTGGATAAACATACCAATAAGTTCAAATTTATGAGCTAATATATCAGTGGCCTCTGGTTGTGGAAGTGGCCATGGTGTACCAAACTAACGCTCCACTATATTATCAAAATCTATGCTAAGGAAATCAATCCGTTGGAAAACCAGTATGGAAATTTACCATAGCTCATGATGATCTTCATCTACACAGAAGAAGTATTAGTTCATAACAGAAACATAGACGTACAGTACTTCAAATCCTAATTAAAGTTAAAACCTTGAACAATACATAATCAAAGCAGATGGTAGACAAAACATGTACAAAAAGAGAGATTATTTACTCCAACACAAAAGAGTGTCCTTTTAATGGAGAAAATATAATCTGATACTAATTCACCACACAAACAGAGAGGCTCAGAACTGCATACAAGATCAAACCACAGCCACCACACCAAAGTGGTAGAACATTGATGAGAACAAGAATCTAGCAAACAGAAAAAGCAAGTTCATTTATCGAAAAGGGAAAACACTAGAAGAAAACACACATCAATCAATAAGGAAAATGAGGATGATGGAAGGAAGAGAGGGGAGATCTACTCACGAGCAATTTCAGCTTCAAGGGAGCGATGACATCGTGAGACTCTTGGAACCGGGCGACGGGTCGAACACAGGGGACTCATCCAGCACAGCTGGTGCTGCCGGAAGGAAGAACTTCCTCCTGTGACTCGATTTTCGCAGATTTCCTATCGACGGGAAAAGAGGTCGATGACAAGAAAAAGAAGATGATGAGGATGCAGCAGCAGCAGCAGCAGCAGAGTACGGAGAGAGAAGCGATGATGCAGGCGGAAGGAGAAGCCAAGCCATGGCTTCCCGGCGGAAGTCCCTAACCGAGAGGAAACTTATAACCTCCGGGGGCCGAAAATTACACCAATTGGCAGAAACACCCCTATCAATTTAGATATTATCAAAGCAAGCTAGATTGAGGTTAAGAAGAACTTATACATGTAAATTGAGTAATTTTGGATTTAATCAGGGATCAATATGAAAATATATATATATATATATATATATATATATATATATATATATACGAAAATAATAATAATAATCTTGAGTTGGAACACAAGAAATCTTAGATAATAGATTAATATCCATTAATAGAAATATTTTCTTGATTTGTGGCGGAGGTATTGATCTTCATTATTAAGATTATATACGAAAATTACTTGAAGTGTGGATTAACTTCTTAGATGGAGCCTAAAGATATGTCCTTATTCGTTATATCATCATCTTGATTGGTGCTACAAGACATTATGGAAGTGGAAGTATTTTGTTTAGATTAGGTATGGAAGAGAATCTCCAACGGAGTGTTTTGAGTCATGTCCTCATTTCCTACCCATAGAAAGAAACAATCTGTTAGATCTTGTAGATTGATGCTACAAGACCAATATTGGTTTCCATTAGTAGATTTGCTCCTCATGTGCTACCTCATTTCCTTTTGAAGCTCCAAGCATAGCTTTGATAGATGTTGTGAGCTCCTCTAATACCATAACCTCTTAATCTTGAATGGCACCCATTGCATCTGATTATTTCATTTCCTTGTGAAATTTGTCTTAAATAGGACCATAGAATTCTTAAATAGTTTTATCTAAACTTAAACTTTTGAAATGACTTAATAACTTATAAAATTACCTCTGACAATAAGAATAAAAATAAAATAATGTTCCTAAAGCAAGTAGATTAGGATACTCATATACTGAAGCTGCTGAGAAGAAATAATTTCTGAGAAATTATTTGGAAATAATTAATGTAGAGAGCTGAGCTGATGCATCATAAGATTGAGAGAAAGAGAAAGATATGATTGCTAAGCAAAAGCTGAAATCCTCCACCAACAAAAGCTTATGGTCCCCATGGCCCAATTGCCTTGGGATCTCATCAGTGCTGTGGCAGGGAACAGCTTGTGCATGCCATCATAGAAGGTACTACCATGTCTTCCCAAAGGCAAGAATGCCATCCTCAAGGAAAGACTCATGGACTTCTCAGGAAGTAGAAACAGAGTTCCTTTTTAGAGAGGGGACCAACATGGCTTTGAGAGCCAAAAGTGCCCCCTCTCATGTGTATCTGTGTGTGTGTGTGTGTGTCTGAGAGAGAGAGAGAGAGAGAGAGAGAGAGAGAGAGAGAGAGAGAGAGAGAGAGAGAGAGAGAGAGAGAGAAAGAGAGACAGAGGCCTCATGGAGGATTCAACTTTCATGGATGCTTCCTTGCTTTCCTTGGCCATAGGCAAAAGAGAGTCAGTAGCTTTTGTCAAGATGAAGGAGAACACCCAACAAATGTTATCATCTAAAACATTTTAATATATGATGAAGAAGGTAGAAACATATTCAATGCATTCTTGACTTTTAAATGTACAAAAAAATTATATTTTTCATTCATCAAAGTACCAAAAAAATCAATATATAACCCTCATTTCTAACATTTGAAGATTATAAGAGGATGCACTCAATTGTTCAGTTATCTCACAAATTTTAGTAGCCTCAGCTTATTTGATATCTCTCACAATACATAAATCAATGAAACAATAAAAAAAGATAATCAAGAAATTGAAATTGACAAAAAGAGGGTATGAAAATTTTTCTGTGGGATCAAATTTATATATGGAATTATACTTTGGAAGTAGCTGAATACAAGATTGTGTAAATCATCATAAGTAAAAGAATCCTCATATGATATGTAGCATAAAACAATATAGGGATTTGCTGTCTTATTGTACTCCTAAATAGCACATCATCAAAAGTTTAATTTCCACCAAATTTAGTTGCAACCCTATTGAATTTAAAAGGCACTTAAGGATGCAAAAATGGAAGCTTAATTGATGGTTGAGTGGAGACCAATCAACAGAAACCATTGACTAGTACAAATAGCATGAATGGCATTTAAAATGGAGAAGAACATGAACAAGTCAAAGATCACATTTATGAACATTGAATCATTCAGTAACCAACCAATCATAGAATCCTTTTAAAAACTAGTCAACACAAGTCAACAATACCATTAGAAAAAGCCAATCAAAAACACCAATTTCCAATTCTAGAACATGAATAAATCAAAACCACATGAAAAGGCTAGAAATGTTGGAGCAGAATTTTCAGAAAAATACAAATTAATTTGAGGTGATGGTGGATTTTAGCTGGAAAACACTTTAATTGCTGATAACAATATTTTATTGTGATAATGAAAAATGTTGATGCTGATAATTAAACATGGGACAGGCATGGAGGGTGAAATAGATGCAAGATTGATCATATGCCTTTTTGCTATCTATCAAACTCTTTTACTATATGTAATCTAAGATGAAACTTAGACACCAAGCTCTAAAGATAGGGTTATCCTCAAGGTGACATGAGCATATATTAAAGCTTCTTGTAGCAAGTCATAAAACCTAAATAGTTTTTAACCAATTGATTTTGATATACATAAAAAATTAAATTAAAAAACAAAAAAATAAATAACTTGAACTTCAAAAAGATTAAAATATTCTTAAATTTTATTTTCTTTAGAAATATTTATTTATTTTATTGAGCATGAAAGATAAATGTTTATTGTATTTGTTATTCTCTCACTCTCTCAACATATCTCTTCTGCTTTTATCATTCTGTTTCATCAAATTAATTTATAATATATATATATATATCATATTATTAATATGATATATAATTATTATTTTTGTTATTAATAGAAAATAATTAAATCTATAATGTCAGTAATTAATTCAATCTATGATGCAGTAATCCACCTAATATGGGACCCATGACAGCACCAGTAAAGCGCAATGGTATTCTCGTGATTCACCCCCACACCCCCACCCTTTTCCCCTTCCTCTCTCTCTCTCTCTCTCTCTCAGCCCCAACCCAATTCCAAATCAAACCGATCCCGAGCAAATGGATTTGAAGAGAGAGAGGAATCGACACCCCAATTTATCCTCTCGCCGGTGATTTCTGATACGTCGACCCAGATCCCAGCTCCCTCCCTCTTTCCAAGGCAGGTATGAGCTTGCTTCGATCTGTGGATCCATTGTATCGTTCTGTTCGCAGGGTTTTCTTTCCTTTCATCCTTGACTATCGATCTGAGCTTTACTTGCGTTCTTGGTCCCCTCTCCTACCCCTCCAATTGCAGGTCCCTGTAGTCGAGTCTCTCTCTCTTTCTCCTTGGGGCGGAAACGGTAGTTCCCGGCGGATGTAAGAGGTAAAAGTTTAGACCTTTGCCCTCTTTTGAGATTTTTTAGGGTTTTCTCCCCATCTCGATCAAGCGGAAAAAGAGCAGTTTTAGCTCCAAGGTTGGGATTATGTTCGCTCTTCTTTTACCTTGTTTGTACGTGTGATGTGTTCTGGTAGATGAGTATCTCCGGGCCGTAAAGGAAAGAGACATAATTTGGGGCATTTTGGGATGGAAGATCTCTCCAAGTACGCTCACAGCCCGGCCCACCTTGCTGTATCGCGAAGAGACCATGCAGGCCTCCGGCGGATCGTCGCCGCGCTTCCCCGTCTCCCCAAGACCGGCGACGTTACCACGGAGCAGGAGTCCCTTGCCGGCGAGCTCACAGCTGATGCCGTCTCTTCTGTTATCGATCGCCGGGACGTTCCCCATCGGGAAACCCCCCT
Source organism: Musa acuminata AAA Group (assembly GCF_036884655.1). Lineage (NCBI taxonomy): Eukaryota > Viridiplantae > Streptophyta > Magnoliopsida > Zingiberales > Musaceae > Musa > Musa acuminata. Next base: position 20,291,126 of record NC_088336.1, read on the forward strand.
CCACCTCGCTGTCCGGCTCCGTGACCCCACCTCTGCCGAGATCCTCATGTCGGCTGGTGCTGATTGGTCCCTTCAGAATGAGCATGGATGGTCGGCGCTCCAGGAGGCTGTTTGCAACCGGGAGGACGCAATCGCGATGATCATAGCGCGCCACTATCAGCCCCTCGCTTGGGCTAAGTGGTGCCGCCGCCTCCCTCGCATTGTTTCGTCAATCACCCGGATCCAGGATTTCTACATGGAGATTACTTTCCACTTTGAGAGCTCGGTGATCCCGTTCATCAGCAGGATTGCACCATCTGATACTTACAGAATATGGAAGCGGGGCCCAAACCTCAGAGCTGACATGACCTTGGCGGGATTTGATGGCTTCCGAATCCAACGTTCTGACCAGACATTCCTCTTCCTTGGTCAGGGTGCCCAGGGTGACAATGGGCATCCACCGCTTCCTCCTGGGTCTCTAATTGTGCTTTCTCATAAGGAGAAAGAAATCACAAATGCACTCGAAGGAGCTGGAGCCAAGCCCACAGAAGCAGAGGTGGCTCACGAGGTTGCTTTGATGTCTCAGACAAATATGTACAGGCCAGGGATTGACGTTACACAAGCTGAGCTTGTCCCTCATTTGAACTGGCGTCGACAGGAAAGGGCTGAAATGGTTGGGAATTGGAAAACCAAGGTCTATGATCTACTTAATGTAATGGTGAGTGTGAAGTCGAGAAGGGTTCCTGGTGCTATGACTGATGAGGAGTTATTCACCATTGATAATGACGAAAGAGTGGCCAATGGTGGGGATGTTGATGGTGGACTTGATGATGTATTGACACCTGAGGAAAGGATGCAGTTAGATTCAGCACTTAGGATGAGTAACTCGCAGGGCATAGATGAATATGAGGGGAATGGTGCAGCATTTGAAGGTGTTGAAAACTCTGAATCCAATGGTGTTTCCAAGGAGAGAAAAAGCTGGTTTGGTTGGAGTGGTAAACGGACTTCCAAGAATAGTGGAGGTGAGGATACAGATGACACAAAAAATAAACACTTGAAGGCATGCCCAGAGAATGGACATCATAAGTCCGAAATAGCAAAGGAGACGGGGGATACTAAGAAGGGAAAAGAAAAAAGCACTAAGAAAAGGAGTGGAAATGAGTCTAACAAACATGAGAGTGAATTCAAAAAGGGTGTTAGACCAGTTCTGTGGTTGACCCCAGACTTCCCTTTGAAAACTGATGAGCTTCTTCCTTTACTTGATGTTTTAGCAAACAAGGTCAAGGCTGTGAGGAGGCTTAGGGAACTTTTGACCACAAAGCTGCCTCAAGGCACATTTCCTGTTAAGGTGATCTTTCACACTTGGACTCTGTTCTAAAATTTTTCTTTTATTCTTCTCTAATTTGCTTTCATCAGTGTGACAGCTACTATTTGAGCTTACTTGAGATTGGCTATTAAGCCTTCTCTTGTGGTCGTACTCCTAATTTGTCACACATGTATCTGCTAATTCTACTATAAATTTTGCTTTGCTTGTTCTACTGCAATGTTGAAAGTTTTACATATCAGTCCATATTTTTTTCTTACAATTTTTTATGCATATATTTGTGTTTTTTTTGTCTTCACATTCATGGCTCTCTTTTTTGGCTTACAAGTTTAATGGTGAAACTGCTAATACATTTAATAAAAAGGAAGAAGTATAAAATCCGAAGGAGGAATTGGTTTGCTCAACAGATCTTTGTCCTCTTCCAACTTTCCAGCTTGGGTATCTCCCCTTGGACATATGATGGGTCTTTTCCTATGTTAGTGTAACTACATCCATGTTTTGATATAAAAAAATGCAGGTTCAGAAGTGCTCAGCTTCATATTTTATTACAATAGGAGTTCTTGTCTCCAGAGATTCTATATTGCTATTGCTTTTCTTAATTTTGCTTCCTTGTGGATCACTAAGTCCCTTTTGTGAAAAACATTTCTGTATTGATATTTTTTTCCTCCCTATTGGTGGTAATTCAAGAATTAATATGCAATATCATGAAGATGTTAGCTAGCTTAGTTGGTAAACGCTCTCGACTGTTGTTGATAGTAAGTTCCTCGAATCAAATCTCACCACTTACCCTTTACAAAAATAAAGATGCAATATTGTTGAGCTATATCTCAATCTATTTATCTGTTTATTATTGTGCTATCATTAACTTATTTGATGGCTATCTCCTGCTTTTCCTTTTCTTAAACTTCTCAACTTTCCGTAAATGAGATATTTTGTGTTTTTTTTAATGAATTTTTGCAAAGATCTACATGTTGTATTCAATTAAAATAAAGCAACTTGCAATATATCTCCTTTACATTATATAATTTAATTGCTATTCAATCAAACAAATTAGTTAGAACTAGAGAGTTTCAAAGCACTGATCCTAATGTAAAGAAAATTCTCAGTGTGATGTCTGTTTATCTTTGATCTAATGTTATAATTTATTGTTTCAGTCCTATTTTTGTCTTAATCATCATTTGTTCTTCCGGTCTCCGTCATGTGCAACCATACAGGTCTTCAACCCTATGCCAGCTACTAAATGATGCAGTATTGAGATGCAAAAGATAGATAGGATCACAAAATATCAAGTTTAAAATGAGTGTCATTTCAGATAGATCATGACTCAAGCAATAATCTACAAGGGTGTTCTTTTTCTTTGTTCAATTCCCATTGACATATGTTCCATTCTTTCCTATTTACTTGATTTTTGAACAGGTGTTTGGTTTTAAATGGACAAAAAATGTGATTGTAACTGGAGCAGGTACTGTATAAGCTTCATTTACTATAGCAATGCTTTGTTAATATCAATCAATTAAAGAAATGAAACAGCTAGACATATACGACAAAACTTTGATTCCGTGAACGATAAACATATTTCTTGGCACGGCATCTGATATTACCTACTGTAGTAGTTGATAGTTTTACTTATGCCATCTCAGATTTGTTATTTTTTATTTGTTCATGGCAAGAAGGGGTGAAGAGAGGGGATTTCAAAGTAAGCCTGATGAATTTGTCGCTTAGTATTTGGTTGATTCCTGATTCACTAAGAAGTTGATCATGTGAAAATGTTGTATTTACCTACGATGGATTTCTAAGTAAGCTTGATAAACCTGTGGTATCTTTGTCATTTTTCAATTAAAACTAGGAACTATGAATATCTATAAAAACACAAGAATATGAAGATCTGGAATATGTGATGGAACTTGGATAGTGGTGACACAAGGACCCTAATTGGAGATGGCAGCAGGTCGGGGTTTCCTCAGGCACCCAAGTTCATCCAACCCACTTAAACCTTGTTTGTCTGCCCTTTACTCTTGTTTGAGATGGTTCAAGCAGGAAAATAGGTACTTGACTCAGGTTGGGCTTTAGATTCGTGTACCTAGATAGCGGGGTTTGGGTTCACATACCCCAACTCATCATCAGGAAAATAGGTACTTGACTCAGGTTGGGCTTTAGATTCGTGTACCTAGATAGCCGGGTTTGGGTTCACACACCCCAACTCATCATCATTCCTGGTGTGAGGTAGGAATGACAACAAGTCAGGTATTCTTAGGTATCTGGTCTACCCATTCTGCTTGAAGGATGTTCAGGTTCTCTTCAATCGGGTTTGGGTAGGAAGGTAACCGTGCCAGGTTCAGGTGCATAGATAGCTAATCAGTTTTGGGTGCGATAGAATTCGCGTATACCTGACCATTGCCATCTTGAACCTTTATGTCTGGGTGTTAATAGTAGCTTAAATGCATTAGTCATGATGTTACATAAACATCGTTTTCTATGACTCGGCTTTTTGTTATTTTTAATATGCTTGATTTAGGGTAGTTGACCAGCTTTACAAAGTTTCTCATATGTGATTATCCATACATTTCTGTTTTTAATCCTTCATTACGTAAAGATTTTCTGTATCATGTAATCTTGATTAAGGTCTGGTCTCAAACGTATTGTGTTTTCTTTTATTTAATTGACCATTAATTATGATAGGTGATCCTTCTTCTTATAATCTTGGCGGTTTGCTTTTGCTTCATTAGCATTTTTTAAGTTTTGAAGAAGGTCTTTTTCTTTTTATACGGGGAAGATGGTGAGTGTAACTAAATGGATATTTAGTTGTGTCTAAAATTCATTTGAGGGCTTGTCAAGTGGCCAATGTCAATAATTGTATCAAGGTTCCATTTATACATCTAAAAAAGGTGAATTACTTTTATACATTTTTAAGTCTCTAATGGATGTTTACTGGACAAGGACAAGATTTTCAAGTTTATACTATGTACAATGTACTCTATTTGCATCCTTTCTCTTCTTGATAACAAGGTGCAAATTCTGTGGAACATGGAATGTGACATACCTTGTATCTAGTTCAACCTTTATCTTATGGTCACAGAATGGAAATAATTACTTTTGTATTGATTTATGACATTTGATTGCTATTTTCCTATTGCTGCATCTATAATATAATTCAGGATTAAAATAGCAAATTTCTCATGATTCAATACTAGGCTTATGCTGCTTCAACTTTCTCAAGCATTAAATTGTAGATTTCTGTGCCATTAATTTCAGTTGGCCATTCCCATCGTTCCTACTATTCGGGTCCTCATCACCTTCACAAAATTTGAAGAGCTGCAACAATCTGATGAGTTTTCAACCCCACTCTCCAGCCCTACTTATTTCCAGGAAAGCAAAGCTAAAGAAACAGAAGCATCAGGTTCATGGTATTCATGGATGAGAGGTAGCCGAGGCGGGCAGTCCAGTGATAGCAGTGAAGGACGAAGCTGCAAAGACGAGATTGATCCATTTCGTATACCTTCAGATTATACGTGGATTGATTCCAACGAAAAGAAGCGTCGGATGAAAGCCAAGAAGGGCAAGAGCAAGCGAGGTACCAATCGAAAGCAATCCTCCAGAAGTTCGGAAGATAAGCAACTGTTGGATGGTTTCGAATAGCAAATGGACTGCTGTATATCGAGAGTTAGGCGATTTAACACAGGACTGATATGTATCCAGAGCTTCATATTCATTTCTATTTCGGCGAGAGGTATATGATTCCCCTTGGTAACACCGCTTTTGTAGTTCCAGTTATTTCTTGTGCTTGATGGAATGTTAGTAGCCACTAGCTGGCTTCCCAATTTGAGGGTGTCTTCAGCATTATCTTGTGAATGCATTACTGTCATCGAAAAACAAAAAAAGAATGCAAATGTAATGTACGACACGTTTTCCAGTGTTTCGTTGGGTTCTTTTTTTTTCCAAATTTTGTTATGATTAATGCTGTTAAGGTTGCTTTTGTCGAAAAATCTGGTGCATTATTGTACAGCACAAGCAATATGTGTCAGGTGTTACATAATCGTATCGAACAATACATATTAGGTGCGTAGCTAACCATCTGACACTGGTTGTTTACCAGACTCATATTGTATCCTCTCATTCTACATTGTAGTTTCAGGTATTTGTCTGTTCTTTTTGGAAAAAACTTGTAGTCTTCTTGTGCAATTTTCTTGTTGCTTTATGAGATGACTGCATGGATGATGTATTATAAATCAATTTAAGTCTTTATCTATGGATTCGATGATATGATGAACTCTTTAATTTATCGAATTTGAATCACTGATAATTTATTATAAGTCAATCTAAATCTATCTAAATCTAAATATTACATATGCTATGCAATATTTGAAGTTAATATATTCATTTAACCATCATGACTATACTTCAAGTTAATATATTTATTATGCTTTCCAAGTTCTCAACACCATTCTAAATCTAATCCTCATCCCGGAGCAGAACATATTCTTGCCTGACGAATCTGGTCATCATGACCATAATTCACCATTCGACATCGAAGATTAGTCAGCATATTCATAAAAGCTTTATGATTTGGCATAAATGTTGAGAATTTCTCTATCTGTATCAGCCTCTTATCTACATATTATCATCACGTACTCTATCAACGTTGTCTTCGAGACCTCAAACGAGGCAGGTAGTCGGGCACGGACACCCGAAAAAAGGAAACCCGACCCGCTTCGTGCGGACGCCGTCGTGAATCCAATTGAGGAGAGGAGTATTTCGGGAAACCCAAAGATTGACCGTTGTTACCGTTATTTTTGGCGGAGGGGAGATTGCCAGAACAATTCCTGTGGGCAACAAACGGAACAGCGCCCTCCCTTTTCTCCAACCTTTCTTGGCAAAGCATTGGGAACCCCTCGTTGCTGTCTTCTTCGTTGTTGATGCGGTGATTCCTCCGGCCAACCGGGGCGGCTCTCTCGGACCGCCGTGCTCCCCTTCAAGATGAACAACCTCATGACGGTCAGTTCTTGCTCTTTCCTGTATTGTTTCCGGAGCTTCCAGGAGCTCGATTTGCCGCCTTTTCATCGAAGTTTGGGTTCGATCTGCGAAGAAAATCCATTAATGGTCTGATTGAGGAAGCGATTTCGATCGATCCGCAGAGAAATGTGTTGTTCTTCATGTTCCGAGCTTTCTAATAGAAAACATCAGACTAAAACCTGAGGATTGCACAATGTGATTTCTGTCGTTCCTGCTTAGGCTGCAACAACGTAGATGTGGAAATCGAGATCATGAGATGATGAAGTTTTCGGAAAAGGCATCATTCGTCATCGGTGATCCTCGAATGCTGACCAAACTAATCTCTAACCATGGAATTTTCGCAGGAATCGTTCGAAAGGGTGGTGGGTAGCTACCCAGGAGAGGGAGACATCGGATCAGGGAGGTATTCTACTGATACCAGAGATATGGGGATGGAAGGTTTCTTCAAAGAGGTACATCTCTTTCGTCGAGGACTCGAAGTTTTGCAGCATCATTTCGGTGTCCATGGATGATTCTGATTGTAATCCATGATCTGTTCCCCTTCTGTTCGTGGTGGCCTCAGGTTGGAGAAATAGATAAGCAGATCGAGAGAATTACAGGATTCTTCAATAAGCTACAGGTACCGATCGATGCTTAAACATCCTTCCAACTCCGGATCAGTATCTTCCTCTCCTCAACCTCGTCATCCTTTTCCTTTCAGGCTACCAATGAAGAATCCCAGCTTGTAACCAAGGCCTCGGAGATGAAAGGTTTGGCCTTCCTAATTCCAGCAATCGATTCTCATCCAATTCTCATTCTACTGACTGCGATGAATCTTTCTTCTGTTCAGCAATCAAACAGCGGATGGAGAAGGACGTCGACGAAGTCAAAAAGATTGCTTTGAAGATCAAAACGATGTTAGAGCAACTCGACAAAAATGTGAGCTCATTTATCCTACGGAATCTCTGTTCTAAATGTATGATGCTCGAACACCCTCTGTTCTGAGACTTCACTGGTTGCAGAACATGATCAACAGGCAGAAACCGGGATGCGGCAAAGGGACCGCCGTCGACAGGTCTAGAATGGGAATGACTGTGTACGTAAGTTACTTTTACTTGAATCAGTGGTCTACTCCACCATCTACAATGGATCGATTGTAAGGGTGCCTTCTTACGATGCAGGGCTCTGAAGAAGAAGCTAAAAGAGAGAATGACACAGTTTCAGGTACTCGAAGACTGCAGCAACCGATCAGATAAGAAACCATGGCAGGTTTCTTCTTTGCCTTCTTGCATGACAACTTGATCGATTGGTCTCATTTTTTCTTCAGACTCTGAGGCAGAATATCCACGAGGAGTACCGTGAGGTGGTGGAAAGGAGAGTCTTCACAGGTACTTTTCGTGTCGGTATCGGACGCTAAGCAGTAGCAATTGTTTCCTTGTTTCATGGCAGTAACACTCTGCTCTGCTCCGTTTGCAGTGACCGGAACAAGACCGGACGAGGAAGTAAGAAAAGCTTTCCATTTTGCATTAGTTCCTCCTCGGTTGCTCTCCGGCTTACCCTCTTCGCCCTCTTGTGTGTGACTTGGAGCAGATGGTCGATCAACTGATAGAAACTGGGAACAGCGAGCTGATCTTTGAGAAGGCGATCCAAGGTCAAGGTCGAGGACAGGTACGCCACACGCACGCATGCTTCGATGTGTTCGACGAATTGCACTGCGCTTTATCTTCTCTTCTGCAGGTTGTGGACACATTGGCGGAGATACAAGAACGGCGCGACACCATGCTGGAGTTGGAGAAGAAGCTTCTTGATCTACAGCAGGTGCGCAGCAGGGATCCAAAAGCTATGGCTCTTGAAGCATTGATGTCGAGGTTGTCATGCGTGATCTTGTCAATGGTTGCAGATGTTCTTGGACATGTCGGTGCTGGTGGACGCCCAGGGAGACATGCTGGATGACATCGAGGCTCAGGTTTGCTGCATCTCAACGCTTCTGCGAGCTTAGAGTTTCCTCCTTTTACCCGAGTTGGTGCTCTCAGGTCACAAAATCCGTAGACCACATCGAGAATGCCACCGCCACACTCCAAGCAGCGAAGAAGACGCAGAAGAACACGAGGAAGTACATGTGCATCGCCATCGTCATCCTGCTCGTCGTCATCGTCGTTGCGCTCGGTGGAATCCTGAAGGAGGCCAAGAAATCGGTTTAAGAAACAACAACAACAACAACAACAACAATAATAAATTTGCAGTATATGAAGTTATCTTCGTTTCCTCGGAGGGTCTGATGATGAAATTGTTATGCTAACACTTGCGTAATTGTATGTGTGACATTATACCTGCGGACGTATTATTTCTTGCGATTGTGCAACACATTTGTGTTTGGTTTTGGCTTTGTTGTTTGCGTGTGATCAAACTTCTGTTTTGATGTTAATCCAATTGGATTATGCCGAGCCATGAAAATAAGATGAAATTATCTTATAGTGACTTCCTAAAGTCATTATGCCGAATTGTGGAACCCCTTTTTATAGTGACTTCCTAAAGTCATTACCTCTTAATGATACACTGCTTGTGCACAAATCAAACGATGATGTGAGTTCTAACACGTGGCACAAATCAAACGATGAGATTGGCTAGAAAAGTAGAGCCATGGGTTTTGATCACGTGACATGGAGATGGCACTGAAGTGTTTGTCGTGTAGATTTGATATGCCGGTCTCATGGTGCCTAAGTGTTGCCCACATGGTATCGTCTTATTGGCTACGTTATGTCTAGTTGTCAACCATATGACACCAAAATGTCGATCATACGGTGTGGAGGTGTCAACCGTGTGATATCTTATTACTTTCTAAATATAAGATGTCGGTTATCTGATCTTGATCTTGATGTGTCGATCATATGAGTCTGACATGTCAATCATATGATATCCTATGACTTTCTAATAAGGCTTATTACTTTCTAAATATAAGATATCGGTTATTTGATCTTGATCTTGATGTGTCGATCATATGAGTCTGACATGTCAATCATATGATATTCTATGACTTTCTAATAAGGTGTCGACTATCTAGTCTTGATGTGTCGATCATGTGAGTTTGACATATCAATCATATGCATTAATCATTATTAGCTCATAGATTTTGGTATGTTGATCATTATTTGATTTTATGTATTTTTTTATTTTCATCGTTATCTTCTTTATTTCTTTCTTAAATGGGGAGAAAATCGATAGAAAACATGGATACAATTTTATTGAATACGGTTAATGGAAGACATAATCCTCCAACGCTGCAGCCGTGAAGACGATCGACAAACAAAATCTAGTAGTTGTATCGAATGTAAAGAAAGGTCGAAATAAGCAGCAAAGGAACCAAAGCGACCAGTGGTCTTCGTCGCATTTAGCTGTTCTTCTCGGCGTTCATGGCGCGCTTGACGGCATTAGCGTCGTCTTTGATGCTCTCCTTCGTGTCTGCCGCACGCCCTGCGACAAAGTTCGCCGCCTTCTTCGTGGTTTCCTTCGCCGACTGCCATGCGTCTTGGGCCATCTCTGCTGCTCTATTTCCGATACCAGCCACCTGCAGCATGCACCGTAACTCATACGTATAAATGTTTCATGCCCTGCTCTAAAATTCACGCGAACCCTACTTGGCTGGCTGATGCACCGGCGATGCCTCGACTCTCAGTAGTTTTGTTCGCCTGCCCGCCGGCCACGGTCACCTCCTCGTTCACGGACCTCGCCGCGTCCTCTACCACACTCCCCTATATATGTCGGATGGAAACGAAACAGTCATTAAGGTGCATGAAATAGACCGCGGAGAAGGCAATAATTGCATGTCGACAAGTCATTCCTACCTGAGAAGGTCGGGAAGCAGCAGTGACCAGAAGTCGCAAGCTCGTCGGGCTTCTCCTCGCAATGGCCGACACAGGAGGGCCGAACTTAGCGAGGGCTGTGCTTGCCATCTTATTTGCTTCTTGTTAGTGGTGAGGTAATAGATGTGGAGGGTTCACTGCTTGAGGTGGTATCAAAGAGACAGGATTTAGTGAGTTATGAACAATAAAGCAAACCTCTAAATTATACTACAATGTACATGTTACTAATATATATACATATACACAACAACAAAAAAGATAAACAACTGGATTTAGTGAGTTACTGATAAATGTAAGCATCTACCTGGACACAGCTCCCACGACAATCGAGGCAAATCAACAGCCATCTGTAATGATCATTTACCTATAATGCATCCAAGTTCTCTGTAGGACATGACATGCTAAGAGTACGACCACTTACCCATCCCATGCAAGCCCTGTGAACAGATGATCGAGCACAATATGTAAGATTTTTTAATGAAGCTAACTTGTGTTTCTAAATCGTTGTAATAGAAACACAATAAAACTAATGCGGAAATGAAATAGTGTACCTCCAGCCATTGTCGCCAAGAATTTCTGCAGAGGTTTCTTCTTGAACTTTGGTTCTTCTCGGCTCTAAACTCTCGCTTTAGATGGTGTAGGAAACCCTTTCGCTCCAAAGAGATAATTGAGCCAAGGGACCAAAATCCTCATGTATATATAGATGTTCTCCCATCAAGAACATTTATCATCACCAACTCATAACGTTCAAGAATTAATTCAAATTTGTAACGTTTGGACCATAATGAAGAACTTAATGATATTAAATATTTAATTTAATAATAACGGTTTCATGCATAAAGAATAAGAAACTGAAATCATTTAAACCATAATAAATGAAGAAATTCATGATAATGAATTATGAATCTTAATGAGAACGATTACGTTATTATTAAATAAGATATTTAATAATAATCGTTACATTCTCCCACTTGGTCCATACGTTTATCTTAATAATTTGAATTAATCTTTCTCGAACAACTTTCTTAAGAAATAAATACATGAATCATAGCGATAAGTCCTCTAAGAGCGAGTATTATCATCCATGTATCACGATGTATTTAGTTTCTTAATCTTAATGTGGTAATATTACTTTATGAATAAACCTTATGTTTATTCTTGGTCCAACAACAATATATTTTCTCAAAATAATGTGCACATAAATGAGAAAATTTTATAATATATAAGAGTTTCAATATCATTACAAAGTGGAACTAAGTCCCATTTTCTTTACATGATCCTTGAATTTTAGAGGTGGCATGCCTTTAGTCAAAGGATCAGCAATCATCAATTCAGTGCTAATGTGCTCAATGACCACTTTCTTTTCTTTTACACGTTCTCTTATGGCTAAATACTTAATGTCGATGTGTTTACTTCGACTTCCACTTTTATTGTTTTTAGCCATAAAGACAGCAGCCGAATTGTCACAGAAAATTCTTAATGGCCTAGAAATAGAATCCATGATTCTAAGCCCAAAAATGAAACTCTTAAGCCATACACCATGTGAAGTAGCCTCAAAGCAGGAGACAAACTCAGCTTCCATGGTAGAAGTAGCAGTCAAGGTCTGCTTAGCGCTTCTCCAAGAAATAGCTCCACCGGCCATCAAAAAAATATATCCTGATGTTGATTTACGAGAATCAACACAACCGGCAAAGTCTGAATCTGAGTAACCAATCACATCCAGATTGTCTGTATGTCTATACATAAGCATGTAATCTTTGGTTCCTTGTAGATACCTCATCACTTTCTTTGCAGCTCTCTAGTGGTCCATACTTGGATTACTCTGATATCGACCTAGCATCCCCACAATAAATGCAATATCAGGTCTAGTACAGACCTGAGCATACATAAGGCTTCCTACGATAGAAGCATATGGGATGTTTTTCATTGATTCCCTTTCAAAATTGTTCTTTGGGCATTGGTTCAAATTGAACCTATCACCTTTCACAATGGGAGCAACACTTGGTGAACAATCATTCATCCGAAATCTTTCTAAAAGTTTATCAATATAGGTTTCTTGTGATAGACCTAAAATGCCTCGAGGTCTATCTCTATAGATCTTAATGCCAATGGCATAAGATGCTTCACCCATATCCTTCATGTCAAAATTTTTAGAAAGAAATTGTTTCACCTCATGCAGCAAATCCTTATCATTGGTTGCAAGCAAAATATCATCTACGTATAAAACAAGGAAACATATTTTACTCCCACTAACCTTCTGGTATATGCATTGATCCATGAGATTTTCAACAAATCCGAATGAAGAAATCACTTCATGAAATTTAAAATACCATTGGCGGGAGGCTTGTTTTAAGCCGTATATGGACTTCCTAAGCTTGCAAACCAAGTGCTCACCAACACTAGAGGAGAAACCTTCAGGTTGTTTCATATAAACCTCTTCCTCTAGATCTCTGTTAAGAAATGCTGTTTTCACATCCATTTGTTGCAACTCAAGGTCAAAATGAGCAACTAATGCTAAAATAATACGCAGAGAATCTTTCTTAGATACAGGAGAAAATGTCTCCGTATAATCGATTCCCTCTTTTTGAGTAAATCCCTTTGCAACAAGTCTTGCCTTGTATCTCTCAATGTTACCTAATGAATCTTTCTTAGTTTTAAAGACCCATTTGCAACCAATGGCCTTTGCTTCATTAGGCAACTCTACAAGATCCCAGACTCCATTGCTCATCATGGAATTCATCTCTTCTTTCATAGCATCATGCCACAAATTTGACTTTTTGCAACTCATGACTTGTGAAAATGTTTCAGGATCATTTTTTGCTCCAATATTATAGTCAGATTCTTGTAGATATATAACATAATCACTAAGAATTGCTGATCTTTTATTTCTAGTAGATCTTCTTAATGTTGTACCAATAGTTTCTTGAGGAACTTGTGGTTCAACTAGTTGTTCAGGAGCTTGTTGTAATTCCTGAACTGCTTGATCTATTAGAATACTATCAACAACTTGTGGAATTTCAATGATTGGTTGTTCAGCACTAGTTTGTACTTGAGGAGTGCTATGAACTATAACCAATCTATCATTTGATGTGGAAGGCTGAGATTCTATATGATCATGTGCGGAAACTATGTTCCTGAAATGATCGCTCCCACTAATCACATCATCCTCAAGAAATTTAGCGTTTCTTGATTCCACAATCCTAGTTGTGTGAGATGGACAATAGAACCTGTAACCTTTGGACTTTTTGGCATATCCAATGAAATACCCACTAACAGTCCTCGGGTCCAGTTTCTTCTCTTGTGGATTATATATCCTGACTTCAGACGGACATCCCCAAATGCGCATATGTCGCAAACTCGGTTTCCAACCTTTCCATAGTTCAAATGGTGTCTTTTGGACAGCCTTGGTTGGAACTCGGTTTAATATATACACAGCCGTTTTTAATGCTTCAGTCCACAAATATTTAGGAAGATTGGAGTTGCTAAGCATACTCCGCACCATGTCCAATAATGTTCGGTTTCTTCTTTCTGCAACACCATTCTGGTCTGGAGAACCAGGCATAGTGTATTGGGCAATAATCCCATGTTCTTGAAGAAACTTAGCAAAAGGACCAGGTGCTTGTCCATTTTCAGTATATCTACCATAATATTCTCCACCCCTATCTGATCTCACGATTTTAATTTGCTTACCACATTGGTTCTCAACTTCAGCCTTAAAGACTTTGAAGGCATCCAATGCTTCATTTTTATTATGAAGCAAATATATATACATATATCGTGAGTAATCATCTATAAAGGAGATGAAGTATTTCTGACCATGTATGTCCATGTCTGGACAACATATATCAGTATGAATTATTTCTAATAAGTCTGAACTCCTATTAGCACCCCTTTTGGACTTATTGGTCTGTTTTCCTTTAATACAGTCCACACAAGTCTTAAAATTAGTAAAATCAAGAGTACCAAGTACCCCATCTTTAACTAATCTTTTAATTCTCTCTATGGAGATATGTCCTAATCTCCGATGCCATAATATAGAGGAGTCCTCATTAATATTACACCTCTTAATGCCAGCGTGAACATGCATTGAACCTTGAGTATTATCATTTTGTAATAAAATACGGTAAAGACCGTCAGACAAAATACCATTCCCAACACAATCATATTTATGTAATAAACGAAATGATGTGTCTTTAAAATTAAAGGAATATCTAAATGGTACGAGTCTGGAAACAGAAATTAAGTTTAATGAGAAACTTGGTACATAAAAGGTTCTTTCCAATTTTAAAACAAAACCACTACTTAAAGTTAAAATGCATGTTCCAATTGCTTCCACATGTGAGCCCATCTTATTTCCTGATAAGATGCTTTGCTCACTTCCCACTGGCTTCCTTAGGTTTTGCATACCCTGCAAAGAGTTTGCAATATGGATTGTTGATCCAGAGTCAATCCACCAGGTGTTAATATTAACATTGACCATATTAGATTCATAACATACATATGAGGTTGGTTTACATTTCTTTTCAAGCCATTGTTGGAATTTCGTACATTCCTTCTTCATGTGTCCCTTTCTTTTACAAAAGAAACACCTTGCTTCTTTCTTGATATCAGCTTGGGGTGGTATTTTACCTTTTCCCTGCTGATAAGCTTTTTGATTGGCTTGATGTTTGTCAGTTTTGTTCTTCCCTCGAGTGGTTACCATCAATGCACTCTCACCCAATTCCATTACTAGCCTCTCTTCTTCTTGAACACACATGGTCATTAATTCATTAATTGACCATTTGTCCTTATGTGTATTGTATGAAATTTTAAAAGGGCTATATTGAGGTGGAAGGGTGTTCAGAATATAGTGCACCAGGAAGGATTTTGACATATTAACCTCAAGTTTCTTAAGTTGAGCCGTAATATCTCGCATTTGCATTATGTGCTCACGCACACCCTTTATGTTGGTGAGTCTAAGGGATGAAAATTTCATTATAAGGGTGCTTGCTAGTGCCTTATCCGAAGTGAGAATTGTTCATCGATAGCCTTTAGCAAGTCTCGGACATTTTCATGCTGGTCAACAGAACCACGTATGCCAGCAGTTATCTTAGTTTTGATAAACATCACGCTGAGCCGATTGGATCGCTCCCATCGCTCATATAACGTGATCTCAGTTGGAGTGCTGGTATTTGTGACTATAGGTGGTTCGTCTTTCCTGATAGCATAATCAATATCCATCCACCCTAAATGGAGGAGAACCCTCTCCTTCCATATCTTATAGTTATCACCACTAAGTTCGGGAATATCACATCGAATATCAGAGAAATTAACAGTTTGAGAAACTGCATAAAATCAAACATGCTTATGTCAAAATTTGAAGCTTTATAAACTAAATTACATGTTTTACCAATGTGAAACATGCCAAAAATATGAATCTCATGACATAAAAATTGCCTGTGGGCTAAATTCTTAATTCAAATAGATTCATATGGTCTTTATGATAAAACTATCAAATTATATTCCAATTCATAATCCCTGTGGGTAAATTATGAAAATAATATGATATTTTATCCTGATTAATTATATTAAATATAATAAAAGATCCTGTGGGATAACAATTATTATACGAAATATAATCAATCACAATATGATGTCTAATTACTTATGTGATCCTTATTTTAACTTTATATATAATTTTAATTAATTAAGGATGCTGTGACTAATTCTTAATTAATTAAGATTATATGGATCACTAGACATTTTAAACATAAAAAATTTGCTCATAAACATAATTAATATAACTAAATATGCATACATAATATAAGCATTTTACCAACTAAAATGTTGAAAATGATATTTCCACAAAATATATCAACAAGTTTCCAAGAAGAAACCAAAATCAAATCATTTTCATGGCATAAAAATGAAAACTTTTTCATATCAAGGCAGAGGTCATTCGGCTCTGATACCAAATGTAAGATTTTTTAATGAAGCTAACTTGTGTTTCTAAATCGTTGTAATAGAAACACAATAAAACTAATGCGGAAACGAAATAGCGTACCTCCAGCCATTGTCGCCAAGAATTTCTGCAGAGGTTTCTTCTTGAACTTTGGTTCTTCTCGGCTCTAAACTCTCGCTTTAGATGGTGTAGGAAACCCTTTCGTTTCAAAGAGATAATTGAGCCAAGGGACCAAAATCCTCATGTATATATAGATGTTCTCCCATCAAGAACATTTATCATCACCAACTCATAACGTTCAAGAATTAATTCAAATTTGTAACGTTTGGACCATAATGAAGAACTTAATGATATTAAATATTTAATTTAATAATAACGGTTTCATGCATAAAGAATAAGAAACTGAAATCATTTAAACCATAATAAACGAAGAAATTCATGATAATAAATTATGAATCTTAATAGAACGGTTACGTTATTATTAAATAAGATATTTAATAATAACCGTTACACAATAATGTATGCAACATCAAGCCATCAAAGATGTAAGTGTTCTGGCTTCAAACAAACACCACAAGCATCTGACAGTGCTTCCTCGATGCTTTTGCGCCTCATCCTATTAATGGTGCTGTATGCTGCATCGCCTGTACAAAAGGCATAAAGGGAAAAAGGATTATGCCATTGACACATATCTAGCCGACCTACTATGATTGTCATGTTCCCTACTCAACAGCAGTATACTCCCATAAGTTCAGCTAGTCTTCATTACCTCTTGTATACCTCTACGCTTATCTTAACTCAAAACTACTAGTGCTGCTTCAATAGATTTGCATTTCTACAACATCCGCCAGATATCACATCTTTGCAGCTAGTAATACCCATCAAAAGAGAACAGAGATGGTAATAGATAGCGACAACAACCAAAAAATGCATATCCAGTTCTACCAATTTGCTTAGTAGATAACTATCGCCAGCACAGTAAATACTGCAGTTAACTGCAACATCCAAAAACACAAGGGTCCATAAGCTACTCTAGCTTGAAACTAGAGGCAGATGGATAAACTTTCTCGAAAATATAGAACTGAAAGACACAGCTAATCACACCACCAAATCCAAGTACTAGAAACTTCAAAGATAGAAATATGAGGTATCTACTACTCCTCAGGACTACTAATTCTACAATAGAGCAGAATTGCATTTAAACTGTTAAGATAAAGTGAGAGTTGCAGTTAAACTACTGAGATCAAGCCAGTGATAAATTTCGCCTTTCTCTGCTGAGTGCCAGGTAAAATGGCCCAAGAAACACAGAAGAGATGGTGATTCATTGCAACATAAGTCCTCTACTTACTGCTGCTGGACTTGCCTGCCGTGAGGGCCACCATAACCACCTCCATAACTAGCTGGACCACCAGGGGCCCCATTCACCTGAGAAGCTCCATAGGGCCCTGCTTGTGAAGGGTCTGGCCTCCAAGCATTTGGATAACCCGAGTTTGCGTTAGGAATTCCATAACTACCACTCATGTAAGCAGAACCTGCTCCTTGTTCTCCTGTATTGCCTGCAGGGCTACCACCTGGACCACTGCTGCCTCGTCCGCCAAGAGAACCATAGCCCCCTTGAGTACCATAAGGCCCTTCTGATCCTCCATATGCACCATAACCATAACCCTGACTCACATACCCAGGGGTCCCACTTTGACCTGTTGGCACTGCACCAGATCCTCCACTGGCAGCTGAAGCATTCCATGAGGCGGCTGGACCATAGGCCGCGCTTCCACCATAGCCTGCAGGGCCATAACCACTTGGAGCCTGATTACTCCAAAGGTTCCTTTGAGCACCTGGAGGACCGCCTACATAACCAGCCATAGGAGCATTTGGATTTCCGTAGGCCCCAGCAGGTCCACTGTACCCAGCACCGGCACTTCCATAGCCACCAACACCATAACCGGCATAACCAACTCCGCTGTTTGCGGTTCCATAGCCATAACCAGGTGCACCATAGGCAGAGGAGCTGTAAGCTGGTGCTTGAGGTTGCATGTACCTATTGGCATCCGGTCTACCATCATAAGAGCCAGCATTACCACTCGAACCACCATAAGATTGATGGGATCCACCTCCCATTGATCGCCCACTGCCAGTGTTTGGATTTGCATCTTTTGGAAGGGCACGCTTCACTTCCACAGGCTTGCCATTCAAATCATGAAAAGTCTTTTGAAGAACTTTATCTACAGTATCTTCTGAATCAAAGGAGATGAACCCAAAGCCTCGAGGGCGATGGGTGTTTTGGTCATACATCACAACTGCATCAGTCACAGTGCCGAAGGACTCGAAGTACTGTCGAAACCCATCCTCTGTTAGGGTGGGAGGCAAACCTCCAACAAAAATCTTTTTGGTCCTTATGTTTGCACCGGCACCTGCTCCAGCTGATCTTCCGGAAGTGGGGTTTCCAGAAGTGGTATTGCCAGATCTGGCAGACATTTGCTGTTCTTCTCTTGAAAGAGCCCTTTTAGCATCCACCTGTTGATTAAATCAGTTGTACGGCAGACGAGATATTTATATCAACAAAATGCATCCTTAAGTAATGATTTTGTAAAATATCGCTTTCTAAATTTCAATAGAATAACAACTCTAAAAAACTCCAGCACAAATTGTTGCATGATAAGGAAAATTAAGTAAACAAACTAAATCAGCAGATTACACAAAACATCCAGTTGCTAAAATTTTTCTGTAGTGACATGTTACTTTTATCACAATAAAAATTACACCATGATAAAATTGCAACTTCAAGAAGACCAAGAATATATCACACAGAATGCTATCAAGTTAGGATACACTATATAATTACACAAAGCAAATCATTGTTGTGCAAGATAAATCATAAATATCAACCATAGTTCACATTGTAGATTGATTCCAATATGTTACATCTGATTTATATTGATATCATCAAGAATAATCTGATTTTGACCATTTTTTCAGCCATACAGCCAAAAAAAGGCAAACTCGACAAGAACTAATAAAACTTGACATGAAAGTTGCCTCCAATCAAGTTCCTTCTTGTCTGAGGAAAGAAAAAATACACAAAAAGAGATGACAAAGATGACAAAAAGAGAGAAAGGGATTGAAGACTAACTAGGACCTAAAATAACCTGGCTGACCCCTGTTTCCTAAACAAGGGTGGTTGACCATCCTAGATCAATGTCCTGCTTGCTCTACCCACATTAGGTCAAGGCTGACCAGACACTCCTTGGGGCAGGTGGCGTCATCTAGCAAGTGCCCGTTTCCCAAGTCAACACATGTTGGAAAACCAAGAGATGGGTCCTATTGGGGGAACGAGATTTGTCCTACCCCATTGGAGCTCCAAGAAAAGGTTAGGCCTAATCCCTTCTAATATGTGTTGGTAATATTTTAGGCTGCTTGAGATTCTAAGTTAATCCTAATGGAATAAGGATTGATCCAAGGAGATAAAATTAAACCACATGGCATTGACCCAGCTTACTAATCTAACAAGGACTTACACTTGTTGGCGTGTAAATTATTGGCCAAAGTCGATCAAACTTCTGCACAAGGTAGAATCAAATATCACAGTGGTAGATGCATGTGTATGGACTACTAGATTGGTCTTTGGAATCCCCGTGGCAGCATAAATCTCTATGGGTGGGTTGAGCACCCTTGTAGCTGAACCTGTAACATGTTCAGTCACCCCAATGAGAGTTGTCCATCTGAAATTACTCTTTGATTCTCAATAGGTAATGAGTACTACAACTAACTGTCCATAAACTTCTATAAATTGTCGCCACTATCTTGTCCAATCCTAAAAATCTTCAATGTATGTTGTTATCAAATGAGATTGTTCCCCTTCAACTTGTCGAGATGTACTAATACTCTCTATAACAAAATAAGCCCAAGTAGTATTATGAAATAAACATTTAGTCTCCTTTAGAAATAAAGGATAGCTCTTCTAGATCTACATGACATTCCTCGGATGCTCTTCCACGATCTGCCTAGGGCTTACTATATACCAATATTGAAAGATACTATACATGTCTTTCTTTATATTGGTTGAAAACTATTATTCATAAGCCCTTCAAATATAGAAGGTGCATTGGTTAATACTGAAGGGCATGGAAAACAAATTCAGTGTTTGTCATGTATTCTAAAGTGATGTTCTAAACGCCAACAAGAAAGGCATGAATATGAAGATATTCACAATTATGTAACTAAACTGCCTGTAAATCAACACAATCTCCAACTTTAGTCCCTTCTCTTGATAAGCAACACAAGTGATTAATAGCTACTCTTGGATGGCCACATTATCTAGTCTTGAGCTTCCCCTTCAACAATTTTTCCAATTTCAAAGTTTTTCAATATATGGTTAATGTTATTACTTTACAATTTAAAGAGAAACAATAGTGATTTGGTGGTCGTGAATAGACACCACTGATGTTAGACATGTATAAAGCTGAAGACTACCATACACCCTTGCTGGACAGCACTGACATTAGACATTTATAGAGCAAATTTGGAGGTCAACCTCGGATTGAGCTGAGATTTGAGGTGGATTTTTGGCACTTCAAAAGTGATTTCATCAGAAGCAAGTTCTAGTTAAGAAAAAGGGTTCAAATGGAACCTGAAATCCTGCTAAACTGGTAGATTACATAGGCTAAAATTTTGTTCATCATCTTTGGACTCTTTGGTGCTATTCCAGCTATAGTTCAGGGTTTATTCTAACAGTAGAAGACTAAAGATGTGTGAACAAGCTTCAGGAATTACTGAAGGGACACATGTTTAATAGTAAAAGTGTCCTCTTGCAATTGTGTCAAACGTCTACCACGGTTACCAATTTTTCGTAGTCCCAAATAATATTCTTAACCACCTAACTTCTTTCATAATTGTAGCATACAAATCAATATTTGATCATTCTTGCACAGATAAAGGTGTGTTGGCAAAATTACCTATAAGCATGTTGCCATTTAACACCATGAATTAAAATGTACTAACAAACTCCAAATTTCATCATAATTTTAGATATATTAAATGCAATGCAACAATAGGCAGATCTAGTTGCTTATTTACATAGGAAGTAAAGCACCAAGCGACAGGTTTTTTGGATCACACTTAGTATGATATACATGAGGATTTCTAATATGTACCTAATATTTCATCCAAAGGTGGTTCTTCTTCTTTGGTATTCTCTTTGTATTCTCTTGAAAAGATATTCTTCCATCCCTTCTTCTCCTTCATCAAAATCAAATATTAATAAGCTGCATGCTTATGTCTTACACATGCCGCATTATCCATGTTTAGTTGCAATAGAAGCACATTGACGTTGCCTAATAATTTTTCTATCATAAGCATCTTTGTAGGTCTCAAAGTTCCTATAGAAATCATAGAAAATGCTGACTGTGCTAAGATAGAAGTAGGAGCCTTATAATTGAAATAGGTCATCTTGTAGTAACTGATATGAAGAAGCTGCCAACTTAGTGATGGTGGTGGCCTATCTAAACAATCTAACAAAATTAGCATAGTGCAATGTCCTCTTCTTGGCAATACGAGCTTCGCTTATTAATGAAGCAACTTGTGGGATATAGAAGTACAACAACCTCTTAGGTCATACTTGAACCCTAGTAGAGCCAGCCAAATGTAGGAACCAACTGCCTTTTTGACTTCATCCATATACAACAAACCCTCTTCAATATTTCTTTCTAAAAAGCAAAGAGGCGGAAGTTGAGAGGTCCTTACTTGGGGCATGCTCTCTTCTAATAAATCTTGTGTTATCTTTGTGGTCACTGTCAAATCACTCCTTTCTACTTCAATTCAAACGCTTTCTGCATCGAGATATTGTAATTAAGTGTTGATTGGGTTGAAGCATAAAATTGTTGTAGCATCATCTGTATTACTAAACCTTTGAGATCTTATATTTGAGCATCGACGCAAAAATGAATTATGTTAAAGGTGGTGTTAGTCTCGTCCAACTAGCTCTTTTAACAAATTGATATGATGAAGCCTTAAAACAAAATGATGTCCTAACAAGCATCAGAGTAGACAGAGGATAAAGAGAAGTTTCGTAGATTAAGGAACGAAAGAGAGTAACTCGGGAGAAAGGATAGAGAGAAGTGAGGTGGATTACGGGGGAGAAAGAGAGGAACTCTGGAGAAATATTGTTATCCAGGTGTCAAGATATATGTCCAAGGTTTATATCAAGTTTAACAGACCAAAGATGATCTATGAATGTATGAGTTAAAATAACCTAAGAATAGACTTTGTTGGCTATTATACTTATGCTTGGCCAACAATGACTGGTTGAGCACTCCTAAGTATGGTGGCCCCATTCAATGGCTACCCACCCACTGCCTTGGTTGATCAGAATAATATACCTCTGTTGTGCCCCTAAAAGGGGTCAACTCTATGTATGTTTCATCTGACACACATCCCTCTTTCAGGTTAATTAAGAAGTCCATCTAAGCAAGTTTGGATGGAATAAAGATTGATCGAAGGAGCAAACTGAATAAACCTGAATTATAATCCAACTAGAAATCGATCTTGTTAACATGTCAAATGTTGGCCTCAGTCAATCAAACTTGTAGACAAGGTGAAACGAGAGTCCACAAAGGCATCTACACATGCTCAGACAGAATAATTAAGCATCCGATACTTACTATAGGGGCTTGCAAACCATGATAACAATAGCACATAGAAATCAAGTACTAAAGAAAGATGCACCACAAATTCCAAGGTCATAATTCAATCAAGATCTTGGTTACCACAAACTAATATATCAATTACAAAATGGACAATGATGCAAGAAAATAACCCATATATAAATACACATCACAAACTCATCTAAATCAGTATCACTGAATTTTCATGCATCAAGTCTATCAACAAACGATTCATGGAAATATTATTAGCAGTATCAAGAAGATTAACTACAAATCACAAATAAATTGCATCAAGAAGCAGGGCCCAATCAATGTTACACACCTCAAAGTTTAGTGCGCATCAAAGAGATCACAACAGAACATAGGCAACAAGAAGTTAACATTATAAGAAAAGAAACAAGCATGATCAAAGCTCTCCGAGACTCCTCATCAAGAAATCACTTAAAACTTTACATCGAAACGAGTCGAGTGCAGCACCAGGTAACCCTAACTTCAGAGATCAAGCAAGAGAGAGAAAAAAATAAGCGAGGTAGAGAAATAGGGAAAAGAAACTCACGGTGCGGCCATCGATGGTGTGGTTGTCCTGGAGAACGCGATCGAGGAGGGCGGGATCCGCGAAGACGACGAACCCGAAGCCCCTGGGCCGGCCTGTGACCTTGTCCCTCATGATGACGGCGTCTAGAACCTCGCCGTAGTTGCCGAAGTGATCCTTGAGCTTGTCCTCGGTGGTCTCCCACGAGATCCCCCCAATGAAGAGCTTCCCCTCGTCTGAATCCATCTCTTCTCTCTGTGCCTCTCTTCAAAAACACTTCCTTCACTCTTCACTCTCTAGTATAAACTACCCGGCCAGTGGAATAGTGAGAGTCGAAGAGGAGAGGAGAGGAGAACCACCGCCGCCGGTGGGAGAGAGGAGGGGACGAAGCCCAAATAGAGGAGAATAATGTAGTTTGGGAACGGATGCGATCGGGTTAGTCGTTCCGATCCGAGGGTGGAGATCGATCGGTCGATTGCAGGGTAGGGTTATGCTTCCGACCTCGCTTTTTGTTTTTGTTTTTGCTTTTATGTTTCGGAATAAAAGGAGGGGTTTTGGACATCGACTATTTAAATATATATTGCTGATTTCTTAATTATTTTATGATGTCATGATCCTTAACGTTAACGTAATATTTAATGCTTCATTTATCTAAAATATTGACATCCAAATTCATATTTATATCTTTAGCCTAAGTTCTCATAAATAGCCAATTTAATGAACTAAACTAAGATTCGAGAATATGAACATACCATGAAAGCAAGAGTGTGCTCACACTCGTGCATGCATTGGGCACGCAAGCGCGCGTGTTGGGTGACACGTACACGTGTATAAGCGTGGTCGATTGCGTGGCGTGGGTGTAGCCGTCGGTGTATGGACCTCGAGATATTTCTCATCCCGGTTCGCTGCCACCACACGATTCGTTGTGGATTTCTGTCTAAGCTGAAACAGGATGCAGGGTATGTCCACGCACTTCGTGTGGGTGGAGCCCACCTGTCCTAGATGTTTCGACAGAGTCTCCCCACCGTGTGGGGCCCTTTCCAGCTGTGTCTCATCCGGAGAGCGATGAATCACCGCCACCACTCGCTCGAGATCTCCATTGTGTGGCCTGCGTCCGGCGCACATCTTCCTCCCCTCGCCACCGGTTCCTCTCTTCCTACCTCTTCATTGTCATCGAAGATCCCGCTCTTCTTCCAGCACATAGACCGCAACAGCCCTCCACCTCCATGGCTGCGCCCCTGTCAGCCACAGGGCTCAGTAACTCCCTGCACTCGACGTTCCATGGAAGCTGGGCCACCTCGTTTGCCGGGGCAGACCGGGCGATGCTGGCCAGGCCGGCCCCGGCGTCGGTTCGGGTCTCCAGGCCGCGCCGGTCTCTGCCTAAGATGGGAAACGTCAACGAAGGCAAAGGCCTCTTCGCGCCCTTGGTCGTTTTCACTCGCAACATCATCGGCAGGAAGCGGTTCAATCAGCTCAGAGGGAAGGCCATAGCTCTCCACTCCCAGGTGTTTGTCTGTGTGTGCGTACATATATGAATCGTTCATCACTTGTCTATCGTTCACATGTTGGTGTTTGCGCTCAGGTGATCACAGAGTTCTGCAAGACTATAGGGGCTGATGGTAAGCAGAGACAAGGTTTGATCCGCTTGGCCAAAAAGAACGGAGAAAAGCTTGGGTTTCTCGCCTGACATGCCATTCTTTCTTAGCTGAAGCAACTGTGCTGTATGAATTTTTCTGGTGGTTTCGTCTGAGAAAGAATGTATATATATGTCTTGTTTGGCTGCTTAATTTCAACAAACAACTGCTGTATCTTCACATATCATCATATTAGTATTAGTCTTGTGCTTGAGATTCACTTTCCTGTGGTAGGATATAAGAGGTGTCTAACTCGTGCTTCATATTATGCTTCTAATAGCAACGTAGTTGAAGAGGAGCAGAATGTTCTCTACATGTAGTCTCTATGTAGTTTCCAAGTGAAAACGTAGACATGCATCAGATTACGTTATCGACACCCATTCGCAGACCAACCCATTGCTTGGTACGTACAGCTTGTTTCTTCTATTCACTCTCCACTGTCTCAGCGCACGAGAAGAACGACAGCCTCCCACTTCTCTTCCGGTTATGCCCGCCATGGCTGTTGTTTGACCGGTCGTCCCTCTCGTGGTCTGGCGAAATCTCGGCTTTCCACATCTCTAGCTTGGTCTCCAGCTCCTCCCGCTCCCGCTCCTCCACCCCACTCTCCATGCTCACCGATCCGTTCCTCTCCAGCTGCCATCCGCTGCAGTCATCGGAGGACCATCTTCGGCCGTTGGCTTTCGCCTGTCTTCCAACGGTGATATCCTTGTAGGCGAAGGCCGCCGGAGAGTCGAGGCCGAAGTAGAGCGGCATGCTCCTCACGTGGGGTTCGAGGATGGCGACGCTGAGGTTGAGTATGCCGTGGGGGCGGAGGGAAACGGGGCGGCGGACCAGGAGGGCGACGAAGCGGCGGACGCCAGGGGCGGGGCTGAGGGAGCTAAGGACGACGCGGACGGTGCCGAGGAGATGGTCGGGGAGGGGGCTGAGGCGGCTACGGGCGGCGTGGAGGTGGACGTCCACGCAGGCCGTGTCGGAGCGGAGGAACGCGTCGTCGACGCGGAAGATGAACTTGTCGTTCCAGGTGGGGTCGGCGTGGCCGGCGCGGTCCACCCGGGTGTAGAGCTTGTGCTTCGGGTCGACCCAAGCGGAGGCGTACGTGTTAATGGACCGGGTGGCGGGGTAGAGGCCCTGGGCAGAGATGATGGTGATCTCCAGGAGGTGGAAGGGCATGAGGGCAGTGGTCGGCCGGCCGAGGTCGCTGCTGCCACCGTCCACTGCCTCCATGGTCGTCTTGGAGGTGACGGGGGGTGCGGTTGGTGGATTATATTGGGGAGGAGAGGAGCGGGAGAGGCAAAACCGGGGCAGCAGGAAGCGGCGGACGAAGGAGAACAAGGACAGGCTGTGGGCCTTCGACCGGAGTTTGGCGAGGAACGGTGGGTGGCGATCGAGAGGGACAGAGGAGCTACAGCTGGTGGCGATACTTCCTCCTGCGGTGATCAAACGGCTTGCGCAACGCTCTACGTCTGACCTGCGTGTCTCACGACGGGTGGGCTCCTGCGTGGGGCCACGGATATTTCCAATTAAAAGGGCAGGTAGTTTTGTAGGTGTCTTAAATGGAGTATTTGGTATAACCCATTTCACACTAAATATTATTTTAAATGTCTTTCAAGCTTACCTACAATAATAATGAGAAGAAAAAAATCAAGTAGGACTAAGAGATTTAGTTTAGGTTGACTTGGATGAGCTCAATATAAGCTACTAACTAGATGTCAAGACCCATAAGTAGATCAAAATCAAGTGTTGTGACATCTAATAAGAATAAAGATGGTTTTAATTTGGCTATTAGACCTTGTTAAAGTATTGTGACTTGATGAAGGATTAATTAGGGGTTCAATAGTCCACATGATAGCATTTTGCATTGTCAAATCCACCATCAAGCACCATATGTGATGGTTATTGATCCTTCAAACTTTGTTTGTAGGCATACCCCCATGGTTACAATTTGATAGGATCATTTACTTAGGTCAATATAATTCTCGTGTGGATACCTCATGTCAGCATTTGAACATGAGGAAAAACTTCATAGGCATGCTATATCACACATAAAAGGAATATTTCATAATTTAATTAAATACTTTTTTGAAAGTATAAAAATCAAATTATTAAAGATAACTAATTAAATACTTCGTGAGTAAAACAATATGAGTGACCTAATGGCAAGGATATCTCCACTTCGACAATCATAAGTGTCATTGAGGATATTAAACATCTGATAATTAATTTTGAGGCACTTATAATTAATTTCGAATCCATCTTTTGTTGTACAAAACAAAACGCACTTATATTCTCCACATGTGGAATAATATTACATGCGGAAGCACTATGAAAACCAATCATTCATTAATAAAAGAAGAATCACTGAATACTAACCTTAAAGTGGCATGTGAAGCTGAAAGATCCTCTCCCCCACCTGTCATTATTTAATATGATGCTCTTAGAAATTTTAACAATCAATGTGATGTTTATAATCAATTATCAGAATATATTTCATAATTGTAGGTGTGAATTTATAAGATGAGGCTTTGAAATTATTTACATCTTATTTGATGTATTTCATAGATAAAGAGGACATCTTAGAGTAGATTATTATAATTTAATAGATTAATTATAAATTATCTCCTATAATTAATTACTTTCAGTATTCTAAATTTTATATTTTAAAAATTATATTAGAATCTTTATATTTATGAAAGTAAAATATTTCAATCTATTTCTCGGTATACCGTTTACTCGCAAATGGTGAAAACCGGAGTAACATGGACTTAGTATTAAACTTGATATTTTTATAATATATAATTACAGAAGTAATATATAATTAGTCTAAATTTAATTGACATAAAATAAAAAAAAATTAATTATAAGGATAATTATTGGTCACAATGATTCCTCCTTTTCAACCATTATATTAGGTTTAAATTCATGAGAAGATCACACGTAAAAGAATTAATGATTTTGAAAATTTTATTTTATTTTATTTTATTTTGATATTTTAGGAAAAACAATTCAATTTGTAGTTTTCTTCGGATCGGTTTGGTGGATAGTGTAATTATTATATTTTAATTTGAATGGGTGTTGAACCGACGGCGGAGGGAAAGGCGAAAGCAAATAAAGAACGAGAGAAAGGGACAGTGAGAGAGAGACAGGGCAGAGGCGAAAGAAACTAAGGTGGAGGAGAGGAGAACGCAGATATGGCCGCCGCGGGTCTCTATCGACGAAAACTCCCTTCTCCGCCGGCGATCGAGTTCGCCTCCCCGGAAGGAAAGGTCAGTCATCTCGAATTTCCTTCGATCCCCTTCTTTCTGCTCTCCGATCCGGCGGTGGCGGAAGCCATACTTCGGCTAGCGCTATGTATCTTTCCTTCCTTTGATTTTATGGAGCGAACTGATTCTTCGTCGTACCTGTTGTCGATGCTCTTCGGGGTACGAGGGTTTTATAAATTTAATTCCTGGGAGTTCTGTCTTCGCACTGAATTCCTGCATAGTGTGCAATGACACTGTTAATTGGTTCAGTGCAATAAAGCGCAACGGGTTTATGCGTCTATGTGCTATATAACACAGTGTGCTCGAGGCCTAATGTTTGTTTTCACTGTTATCGTGTTCAGTTTGGTGAAGGGTGATAGGGTTGCCTATGTGCTAATGCTATTTCTGAAGTTATCTTCCTTTCAGGGAGTACAAATACGAAAAATAGTATCTTCTTATCTTGACGTGTTTCATGAAATGTATTGTATAGCTTTTTGATAATCTTAACCTGGTGGGCTGACTTTTAATTATTTCATACTAAGCATGCAAAAGGAGAAAAATACTTCTATGAATCATATTATTTGTTTTGGCTCCTTATATAGCGGTTATATTAATTACTAATGTTTCATGTTGCTGGGATAGCTTTTACTTGCATTCCTTTTTGAGCTAATACTATATTTATTCTTCTTCCCTGGCAAAATTTGTAGAGATTATTCACTGAAGCTTATCAAAGTGGGACACTGGAGGGGTTCTTCAAGTTAATTTCTCACTTCCAAACACAATCAGAGCCTGCATACTGCGGATTGGCCACTTTGGCTATGGTCTTGAATGCTCTGGCAATAGACCCGGGGAGAAAGTGGAAAGGTGTTACTTTATCACTAATCTTCATGTTATTTCTCCTAAATTTGTTAACATCTTGTTGTTTGGATATTTTTTTTTGTATATATCATGTCTTATCTGGCAAATTCTTGTTGAGTAAAGATACACCATCTCCCCATCTTTGGTTTTTGGGTTTTTTGTTGATCTTTTTGAAGGTTCAGATTTGAACTCTGCAAGTCAATCCTTGAACAGTTTGCTTGTTTCAGCCATTTAAACATAGTTAATTAATCCAATCAGTTTATTGATTGGTTTGTTGCCATATTATAACTTCTATGTACTGCATGCTGCATTCTGTAATTATGTTTTTTTTTCTTTCTGATACTAATTTGTAGCTTCTAATTGGTAATGAAAGCTGGTATCTTAGGATTTATACTGGTTTTGGACTAATGGAACTGATTTATTTATACTGTTACTCTTTATCTCATTTTTATACCTTTGTTTAGTTTTGTTACAATGGTTATATTTTACCTTTTAGGTCCTTGGAGATGGTATGATGAGTCCATGTTGGACTGTTGTGAACCTTTGGAGAAAATTAAAGCTGAAGGTATCACATTCGGGACAGTTGCTTGCTTGGCTCAGTGTGCTGGAGCTGAGGTTAAAGCTTTTCGGACAAACCAAAGCACCATTGATGATTTTCGTGCTCATGTTATTAAGTGCACCTCCTCGGAAGATTGTCACTTGATAGTATCATATCACAGGAAACCTTTCAACCAGGTCTCTTCCTAATTTTTCTTGCAAACATTTCCCTTTTGAATGTTTGCCTTATCTTAGGATGGAAGGTCCATTGACATACTTACATAATATTGCCTTCAAGGAACTGCAAATGACTTTATCTGGGAAAGAAGATATGTGTTAAATGCAAGTTTTCTACTTTTTAATGTTATAGTTGCAATACTAGCTTGTTCACAGAAGTGCATATGGGTAGGCCATCAAAATTTTTTTTCTTATTAAATCAGTTTTATGACTTGTGACTTGTAGCTCTGCATCAGTGATTGCTTCATACAGATAAATAATTGAGTGACAGCTTTTTAATGTCTCCCATTATCTTGTTAAGAAATTTCAGTAAGATAGTGCTGCTACTCCAGTGTAATTTTTATTTCTTTTGCAAAAATATCCAGAACTAGAAGTTCTTGGTGACATCGATGCATGGGAACCTTATATTGTACCATATCTGGGTATTCTGTTGGATGTATCTGTAAAAGATAAATAGTTACCTAAACAATTATCTTAGCATACAAAGGCCCAGGGACATTTTTTGGCATCGCATATTGTCATTTTGTAGAAAGTTAACATGATTGTCTTTAGTTTCTTTTTTTCAAACAATTTAAGCAGGAAGTACGATGTGTATCAAGTTGTTGATGGCTGAACCAAGCTGTGTTGGACCCTACTTGGGCTTTTTATAGTCAGGAATACTTTTTTTACTGCTGAATAGGTCCTGCAAATTATTAAGAATGACAGGCAGTTTTTTAAGATTGGGCCAGATTGTAACAGTTCCCCATATATCCATCTTATTACAGTGTGGAGGTATGGGAGTGTGTTGCACAATTATGCCATTGATCTTTGCACATTTCTTTTTGGCTCCACATTTTGAGGATGTCGAATGTCGAAGTTGTTGTAGAAGATAAATTCATGACATTGAATTTTATGATTACTTCATCGTTAGCAACAAGGAATTGACTGATTCCTATGACAACAGTCTTCTGAACTTCATCTAGTGCAGAACTTGGGGTAATATTCATTTTGCTTCTGTTGTTTGTGTCTACTCTTTCTAGCCATAAAAAGTGTTAATTTCATTATTGCATCGATCTCCACTCACATTGAAACTTAAAAGGGTGCTCAAAATTTGAAAGACTTGTTTAATATAGGATTTTTTCACCAAACATTCTCGAAACAAGTCTAGATAGCTACAAATATAATTACGAAATTAAAACAAAAATAATAGATAAAATATCACTGCTAGAATTGAATGAGGAGGATTGATCAGCCCTCTCCATTTCCGACTCGACTAGGAGAGTCTTGAGAAAGAATTGCTTCTAACTTGACTATGTTTCTTGAGAAAGGATTTCTTCAATGCTATTCCAGCTATGATTATGCTGCTGTCTTCTTCCTTTTCATAGATAACAAGGCCTCCTTTTCTTTCTTAAGCCTGGGGTCACAGTAAGCTGTATTAAGCTTCTTTATGCTGCATCATATTCGATTTATGTGCTATAACCTATAGGGCTGTAACAAACTGTAGAATGTTGAACTAAGCTGTGTCAACTCCTTTTGGGACTTTGTGATAGTTGGGAATGCTGATTGAGAGCCAAATAGGCCCCGGCTAGTGTCAACTCCTTTTGGGTCTTTGTGATAGTTGTGAATGCTGATTTAGGGCCAAATAGGTTGCATGGTGTATGAGATCGAGTTGGGTTGCTGATTGAGAGCTAAATGGGCCCTGGCTATGCCTCAAGCTGGTGGGATGTTGTATGAGACCAGCTCACATGTTGACATTCTATAGTCAGCGAACATAGTTGAAAGATATAAAATTCTTCTGAATCTTAAGATACCATCCAACATTTGTTTGGGAATTTAAGGGTTAGAATGTAAAATTGGTTTCGTACTCAACATGTTGAATAATACAAATAATGCTTTCTGAAAGTAATAGTACCTTGCTTTCTATGTCTTTCCATCTTGGATGTGTTTTTTTGGGACTTTCATATACTGCCTTTGTTTGTATTTAGCAATGTACTTGAACGCAATATCTTGCTTTCTATGTCTTTCCATCTTGGATGTCCTTTTCTGGGACCTTGAAATGCTGCCTTTATTTGCATCTAGCAATGTACTTTCTAAGATGTTGACTACACCATATTTGTTGGTGGTTCTCCTCACTTATTTTCAATATTATCTTAAAATAACTAGCTGTCTAATACAGTTTGCATAGATAAGACTTATGCTTCACATTTGATATAGAATTATCCATGAGAGCTGATATGAACTATGCACTGGTTATGAAACTTTACAAGTATTTTGTGCTTCCACCATATGCTTATTTGTTGTTCCAGTGCTTGGAGGAACAACTGACATTTTCTTTTTCATTCATATGCAGACAGGAACTGGCCATTTTTCACCAATTGGTGGATATAATGCAGAAAGTGATATGGCACTTATTTTGGATGTAGCTCGTTTTAAATATCCTCCTCATTGGGTTCCACTTGCTCTTCTTTGGGAAGCCATGGATACGATTGATAAAACAACTGGGCGTCCTAGGGGGTATACTTTTTAACTTTTCACATGCTCATTATCCATCAGTTTAAAAGGAGCAATTTGAATTTGATGATAATGCTTTAAAAAAATGGATTACTGAAAGAAATAGGTTGACATAATCTTCAACTTACTATTTTTTGTGTGGAAAGCATCATGTTTGAGTGCTAATTCTTGTTTGCATGATGCTACTTTTTTTCTTTACATGTGTTGGTAGTACTCAGTCATATGAGAATCAAGGGGGAAGGATGTGACATTTCTGATGTGCTTGATGTAGGTTATCTCAACTTGCTTTTATGTGTATTAGATTCTTAAAGTGGGATACTTCCAATGGATATGTTGAATTAAAACAGTTGAACCTGGTTATAGAAACAATGTTTTATTCTGACTTGGTGATGCTACTAAAGTCTGTCTCTCCATGCTTTTTCATTTTGAACAACAAAGAGTTCTTACTGGACACTTCAAATAGTTGGTGAAATTATTGAGCATTGATCGATCAGTTTCCTATCTAATGGTGTTGCATTAACATTATTGGTTGGCATTGAAAAGATTTTCTGACATTTAACATCTCGTATAGTGACATGTAAATAAAGGCTCATGTCCATTATTTATTTGAGCCCTTAACCAGTTTAGAAGAATTTGCTGCTTTAAAGTTTTAATGTTAGTTTTTTTTTGGATTAACATTATTGGTTGGCATTGAAAAGATTTTCTGACATTTAACATCTAGTATAGTGTCATGTAAATAAAGGCTCATGTACATTATTTATTTGAGCCCTTAACCAGTTTAGAAGAATTTGCTGCTTTAGAGTTTTAATGTTAGTTTTTTTTTGGACTAAAATAAATAAGAATTATCTTATAAAATGATACTGGATGGTACAGCCAGCCATCTATTTATAGTTGTCAAATAAGAATTCCACAAGAATGTGCTAATTATCAATAAATAGACAGTTATGTGAAAATATTACAGAATGAGTCAACTTTATTTTTCTCCGAAATTTTTAATTAATCCAAGTTTAAGTCTCTTCAGTCCAAGCAAATATCATTAGTATTGACATGCACCGTGGAAGTAACAACATATACCATGGGAGGTCTATCTTGGATGCCTAATAAGTTCACAATTTCCAATGTGAAAAGATCAGGATATAATGGTTCAACCATAGTGTTCTAGGAACTCTTTACGCACACTTTTTATATCCCTAACACTAGTTACTATGCTCTGATATATCTTTTTCTTAATTGAATTGATATAGTTACCTGATATTCCTTTATTTTTCAAAATCCTCTTTCTAGATCAGGTAGATACTACCCTGAATGAGTTAATTTTCAGTGTATTTGCTCTGTCTTTAAGGCTGCAGTTGCTTTTTAGTCCTTTTTCAGTGTATATTGTAAACCTTGAACCTTTTTTATGATTGACTCTTAAGATTTTAATTTCCAGGTTTATGCTTATTTCAATCCATCAGAAAGTGCCATCCTTGCTTTATACACTGGTAAAGAATTTGATCTTCCCATTCCTTTTGTTTCTTTACTAAAAATTAATAGAGCTTTCTTCTTTGGATAAATAGTCACAAAAGAGAATTCGATATGTATTATGAGGATGGTCTATAGATCATTGGCAATTATGAATTATCCTTTTGTACTTGTCACATCTAAACTAGTATACAGTCACAATTATGTATACTGTCCATGTCACCAAATTATGTCCCTTGCTTGCAAATGTTAAATTTCAAGCTATCATGGATCTTTCGCGGCTAGTTGTCACAGTCGATCATGATGGTTCTCAGAAAGTAAATGAGCATCAGTTGTCTAGGTTTTGCTTGCTTGGACCACCATATATAAATGTGTATTCATATATATTCATATGTATGAAGAAGTTATCATAGATTTGTGCTTGCAATGCATATACATCGAAATAACTTGGTTTCCAGAAATAATGATGTGTATTATAATTTTAGCATCTAAATTATTTAGCGAGATTGCCTTTGCATGCTCTCAATGCCAATATAAAAGAATCATGATATAATTGAAATGTTACTTTTCCAAAAATAAGTACAAAACTCTTGTGATGTTGTGAAATGTGAGCTTTCTTGGGGTTAGTCACCTGGATTATCACCTAGGCCTTATGGAAGGCTCTTTACCTAACGGTTATGTGATTTACCATGTTAATGATTCATTATTTTTATTGTGTGAATTCCGGAATGCTCTTTAGAGCTGCAGAGATGAGAGATGGGTGACCATGGCAAAATACTTGATGGATGAAGTACCTATACTCTTGAAGTCTGAGGACCTAAAAAGTGTTCCCCAGGTTCTTTTTATTCTGTTGGACTCCTTACCTGCATGTGCTGGATATTTCATCAAATGGGTTTTAGAAGTTAGGCGACAAGAGGAAAATGGATCTAGCTTAAGTAAAGAGGAGAAAGAGCGGCTTGCTGCGAAGGTCTTGCTTCCTTTCCCTGCTCCCTCCTGTTTCCCTATCCTGGATATCTTCTTTGGATATTCCCTCATAATATTCTGGATTACAGGAAGAGATACTGCAACAAGTTCATGAGACTGAGCTATTTAAATGTGTAACAGACTTGTTATCTTCTTCAAACTCAAATCACAAACTAGAAGAAAAGCATTTGTTATCAGAGATTGCAGCTAATGTCTGTTGTCAAGGAGCAGCACTATTATCAGAACTAACATCTAGTTCAGGAATTTGCAGCAGAACATGTATTAAATGCTTCAAAGTTAATGATGACAAATCTACAACTGTTGTCTCTGGGACAGTAGTTTCAGGTGGCAATCAACATGAGGTTGATATGCTAGTACCTGTGTCAAAAGCAACAACAGGGTGCTGTTGCAATTCCACACTGAATAATTGCACTGTGATGCACCCTGCAAGCACTGATGTTTTAACTGTTCTATTGTTGGCTTTACCTCCGACTACCTGGTTGGATATTAAAGATAAGAGCTTGTTGTCTGAAATTCAATGCCTTGTTTTAACAGAAAATCTTCCTGATGCTCTTCAACAAGAGGTTGGCTTCTCTTTGCTTTATTCTTTCTTCTCTCAAATGTATGTTGAAAGCAATTACTCTATTTTTGGTTTATATGATTAGGCAACATCATCTTTTAAAAATTTAGAATGATGGGTTAAGGTTGTACAAAATCTGGAACTGGTTCTTTGTTTATATTTCATTGTTGGACATCCAACTTGATCATTTTAGATCTAACAAGTAAGAGTGACAACTTTTGTTGATTTTTTTGTAATGGTCTGAATAATTCAACTAAAAATCTAAAAACATTTACAATTTACTTGGAGATAAATTTTAGGATGTCTGCCATTTGTTCCATCACCTGGATGCATAGCATGTAGTGACAGTAAAATATACTCTTTGATCACAACCTTAGTACCCGATATCTAAATTTAGAATCTCTTGTACTTAAAATTTTAAATTTAACATAAACTTTTACATAACACATGTTCGTTTTTTACCAAACACAGAAGGTGAGAGTTGGTCTTATGGTAGGATTATTCCTTTGTGATCAAGGTAATCAGGATCAAAATCATGGAAATCTTCTTGAGGGGATAAACTACATACATTGACCCTTCTTAGACCCTACATAATAGAAACAATATTTTCTTTGTTTTACAATCAGAGACATTTTTCCTTTTTGCTTATTTTCTGCTTCTGTTTCCTCTTTACTTCCATTCTCCGTATTTTTATTTCTTTTTTTAACTTTTACGGCAATTAAACTGCCTAGAGTTGGATAAATCAGCCAACTCTGATTGACTTTGATTAATTAGTCCACTTCAACTAATTTATTATCATAATGCTAAGAAATTTTGCCAAACCCGGATGGCTTAGTCAAATAGGATTAAGTGTCTCTTATTGGAATTGGATGAGATGGCTGACTTATGAAATTTCTACTATTTTCGTTTACACTTTTGCTTGTATTTATATTTGCTTAACCTAGTGAGTAAGAACTTGTCATAATGTTACTCTTCTTGACCTATGAAACATGGATGTATCAGATTGCTTACCATATCCATACCCCAGAAATAGTTCTGCTTTGTATCATATACTAACTTGAAGTACCCAATTTTTATAATAATTCTTTAAAGCATTCTATACTTGAAAGGGAACTTAGGTGATGCTATTCACAGCTTGCATGACTTGGCATGCCATTTCTTATGAACTGTACTATGAATGGTCTTAACAAACTCGTACATGTACATAACAGGTTTTACTCTTACGGAGACAACTTCATTATCTGAAAAGGTGCAAAGACAAGGAAGTAGATGATGATTCTACATTGTGTTGGTTCACTTGATATGACAATTTTGAGTCTGCCTTTTAAAAATAGAAGATATAGAACTTTATACAGGAGGGGGAACTTTTCTTGACAATTCATTGCTCGTACTATGATTAGTGATAGTGCCTTAATACAGCATAGTGACAGGACAAGATCCATACAATAGTTGGAACTCTGCTATTGTATTCGTTCACAATAACACAATTGGACATTGTGTTCGTTCACTTGATATGATAATTTTGAGTCTTCCTTTTCAAATAGAAGATATAGAACCTTATGCGGGAGGTGGAAATTTTCTTGACAATTCATTGCTCGTACTATGATCAGTGACAGTGCCTTAATACAGCATAATGACAGGACAAGATCCATACAATAGTTGGAATCTTAAGACTCTGCTATTGTATTGTACCCATTTGTCCTCTTTAAAGATTTTGTTGAGTGCTGTTCTGAGCATTATTAAGGGACAATATCCATACAATAGTTGGAATCTTAAGACTCTGCTATTGTATTGTGCCCATTTGTCCTCTTTAAAGATTTTGTTGAGTGCTGTTCTGAGCATTATTAAGGGGCAATATAGCTGTTAACCCCGAAGGCTCTTTCTTTTCTCTTTTGCTAACAAACTATAGACTCTATAATCATTTGGAGAAGCTGCATTAGTTATTTTCCCTGCTTAAATTAGCTTACTCTTATGTGTTTTTTTAGGCTAAAGTTGACATGGGAGGAATTAATTCCTGTCACAGATTATTTGGCAGAATACTCCAATTTATACAGATAATAGCTGTGACCATCAGCAAGTGACATTTTTAATAGAATGTATACAAGATTCAGTATATGGTGTGTTTTGATATGTGATTTTATTCATTCAAATGAATTGCTCATATATTTGGGTGGTAAATGAATCTCCAATTGTGGTCATCATGGGATTGCGTTAGACCATGGACATTATTTGATTCAGCATAGGGATTTTAACTGCCCTTCATTGCATCGAACGTAAGGAAAATTAATTCAGATAAAATTGCATCAGTGTGGATTTAGCGTCATAACACCGAGTTATAACTTTATTCTGTTGTGTCTCGCTTGATTCAGAAATAAGAAAAAGTGGAGCATGTTTTTCCTTTAGATTATGCTTATATTTTTGCTCAGTGTCACTGAGACCTCTTCGAACTGATCATTCGAACAAGAAAGAAGTCACTGGGAAAATGGAAAATTACAAACCAGACGTTTAATTGTTCTAATTTAATTGTTCTAATTCCATTATTGGATTGGATCTAACTAGATTGATTCTGAAGAACCGGCAGAACCAATTGATCCAATACAAACCCAGTTTTTTTTATTGCACCAAAAAAATATGAACAAAAGACACCTCTTTTTTCTTGGTTGAGAATATTTTTATACTATAGAATATCAACAATAATAAAACAATTTTCGACTTTCTTTTTTTTTTTTTCAAATTTTGCTAATAACTTTTCAAATATTTATTCTTTTATAAAAACATGTAGTGAAAGAGGAGATAAAACA
This sequence comes from Musa acuminata AAA Group, assembly GCF_036884655.1. NCBI lineage: Eukaryota > Viridiplantae > Streptophyta > Magnoliopsida > Zingiberales > Musaceae > Musa > Musa acuminata. The sequence continues at coordinate 20,329,210 of NC_088336.1, forward strand.
TCAATACGATATGAAACTACAGTTTCAAATCATCAATATTGTACTTCTCTTTCACTACATATATTTATAAAAGAATATATATATATATATATATAATATAATATAATATAATATAAAAGGTGTACGTTGTCTTTAGCCTTATAAAATCATACTTATATGTTATAATATAATATAATATAAAAGAATATATATATATAATATAATATAATATAATATAAAACGTGGAGAAGAATATGATTTTCTCCTTATATGTGGTGTTCGACGAAGACGTCTTTAGCCTTCGACAAAGAATACGACGAAGGCCGCAGGTGTCTCTGGCTTTCTACGAAGAATGCAGCGAAGAAGAAGTCGAGTCGTCGCCACTCCGTTACCTCCTAGATCGAGATCGTTGAGAGAGGATAACGTCGGATCAAAAAATATTGAGATTTTATCGATTCTCTCTCTTCTTTGAGCACCTTCTTCCTCTTCTCCCTCGATGCACTCAAGCTAATGCCACTCAGTAGCGAGCGATCTGCATACCGGATTGGTACGTACCGTTTGTAGCATTAGAAATTAAATTCTTGATTTAAAGTATTTAATGTTACAATACCTTTTTAAGACAATTTCTATTAATACTTATAGGTACAATGGGTTGATTGCGGTATATTGAAAGACTAATTAGGAGCATATTTAGATATTTAAAGGATATATATGAAAAGAAAAAATCCAAAGGAAATAAAGAAATAGTTGAGTTACTTTTTGTTTTCAAACTATGAGAATAATGGCCGGAATTTGTTTCCAAAACCAAAAACTAGAAAACAAATTTTAGATGGAGGATTTCTTATTCCGACGAGAATCTACCCAACTGGCATACGCCTCCTTCCCCCCGACGCACGGCGGCGATTGGCTGCCGCTACGCGTTCCTTCTTTCCTCGGACGAAAGTCCGCGATTGGCTGCCGGCACGCGTTGATCTGTCGACCCGTTGTTGGTAAGCTGTCTCCTCTCTCCCTTCCTCCTCTGGCCTTGCATCGGCAAAGTCCCTGTGCCCTACGCCAGGGAGATGTGTTCCCTTGTCTCCTCTTGTCTAAGCTAGCAGCGGAACACCACCACCACGTTTGCCACTGTGGCGTCTGCATCAAACGACATCATCTTTCGTGTCTGTATCATGTGGCTCAACAATCGCGATGGGGTTTGAGAACGATACCCGGACGAACTATAGGCTATTTTGATTCTAGGAAATAGGTTAGAGGTACTTTCAGGAGACCATCCCAAGAACAGTTGCGAATTGTTTTCTATGAACAAGCCCAAACAGCTGTCCTTCATCTTTCTTCTTCTGACTGGAGATATCATCAGTTGGTGTGCAAATTGGGAGTAACGATTTATGTCGTCCCTCATCTTTTACTGTATAATTTAGCTTGCCAATGTGTCAAATCTTCAAAGTTGGTTGCGAGTGTCGTCGTGTTTTTTTAGCTTTTCTTTGCAGTCACTGTTTTGAGGAGGGAGTCTGTGAAAGACCGAAAACAAGAAACACTTACTAAAACAACCTTTTTCTGTTCTTTTTTCTAAATAGCAGAAAACTGTTCTTAAAAAGATGGCACCAAACAGGCCAGTGTCCATTATTCCCTTTTCCTATATATGTATATATTATGAGCCCATATTTCTTAGTTTGTTTCCTTTCAGTTTCTAGAGACAGAAGGTTTGAATAATGGAGAAGGATTCAAGCTTTCCAGGAGGATACGAGACGAATCTACTAGAGCAATTCGAAGTTATTTTGGAAGAAGATAAGCTTATGTAAGCTCAGCAATGTTCCCTTTTTCTTGCAGCATCATATGACAAATTTTCCGTGCCAAATATCATTTCAGCACCAAACTTTCAGGAAACCATGTAGTAATTGATAAATAGGTTAAGTGTGACCATGGTTTAAAATCTTGGTCTGGTGCTAATTTCGGTCGATGACCACACTGGTGCAATAACAGTACAGTCGACATACTGATGCTCAGTACAGGTCGGTGGAGAAAAGAGGGCAAGATGAGGAGGAAGAGGATGAGGCTTAACGGTAGGAGGAGGATGAGGTGATGACACGAATGAGGAGGAGACACCAACTATGTGGTGAGTTGGAGACTGTGATGACAGCACGACAGAGCGAGCGAGGAGGAGAGAAAAATAGAGAGAGAGAGAGAGAGCATTTGAGAAAAATATAAAGAAAAAAGGAAAAAAGGACAAATAACTGTTAAAAAAATAAAAAAAAAAGTTCATACTGATACCAATCAGTAAGCATTTTGGTACCAGTCTATTTTCCACCTGGTAAGCCTAATATGATGTTATACCAGACCGAACCAGGTAAAACCATCTAATTAGCATCATAGTCAGCCATTGGATTGGTAAATCCCAGCCTGAACCATATTTTAAACTTCTTGGGTGTGATATGTAAAGACTAGGTTTCTTTGTACTTTATAAAATGCTCTTTAATATGGGTCCTCTGGTGGAATAACTATTTAGTGCTTTTGGGCTTGGGATGTTTTTTTTTCTTTTTATCACATGTTTATAAATTTACATTTTTAATGATCATGCATTTTGGGTTTGCTGCTACTCTGTGCAGTGACGAAATAGGCTTTTTGCACCCATCCCAGTTTGCATCTCTTGATGAGGATTCAAGCAGTTCCTCTCCCACACTCGCAACTTCAGTTCGGTTAGCTGATGGTAACATTGAGACGAGTATTACAGAGTCAAATACAGTCCAATATGACAAGACAACCTTTTGGAATAGAGATCATAAGTTGGCAATCTCCACACATGTGCTCTGTCATTTATGTGTTGCTGCTCGGCATGTGTATATGGATGTATCCAGAAGATATAAAGCCTCTATCAACTTATCTCTGAACAGCGGTGCTTTCTGTAGTGTAACTTCTGGAGCAAACTTAGATCATCTTCTGGAAAATGAGATACTAAAACACACTAAGGCCTTATTGATTTTAAGTTTCAACTTTGCCAGTGCTTGGAATTGCAGGTCAGTTGTCATTCTATGTCTTCCTTGGTGCCAACTTGTTGACCAAATTTTAATAGACATCATACACAAACATGAGTGTTTGGTGAAATAAATGGACTAAACTTCTTCCCATTGTAAACATGGAATTTTTTGCAAAACATATACAAAGATGAAACAATCTGAAGTCTCCATAGACTATATTGTGTAAGATGTAGGGATTATGTGCTTGTATAGAGGAGCATACATTAGCAAGGTAAATAAAATGTTATTGATCAGTAGTTTGTGTCTTTACAGGAGATTAGTGCTTTCTAGGAAACTTGAGATTTCACTATTTTTGGAGGAGCTCCGATTCTCCACACTTATTCTTGCATATGCGCCAAAATGTGATTATGCCTGGAGTCAAAGGTAACCTTTAGTTCATTTTCCACTGTAGGAATTCTAAGCTTTAAGGTTCCTTTTTTGTTTTTTTTTCGGTCCAATCAAACAAACGATTCGATGTTAATGAATCAAAATATTGTTATTCAACAAATATCTAGCTGAACATATTTTATGTATGTTAATGCATATGGTTTGGCATTTCTTTGCAATAGTAATTTTCTTTTTTTTTTTTCTTTCTGTTGATGAAACTAATTAGAAAGACTAATTTTGAATCTATAAATTTATCCAAAACAGAATCTTTTTTCTTTTTTCTTTGCATTTTAGTATGCATGGATAGAAACACCAATATTTATAAAAACAAAGATGTACAACTCTTTGTATGCGTAAAAGATCTCTAAAGTCTTTCTGACAGATCAGAGGACTTGATAGTGTTTTACTTTAACCAAAAGTTTGGTTTTTAAAAAATTAAAGTTTATAATAAAATTCCAAAAGTCAAAAGAATAAATAGAAGTAAATTTATCCAATTCTTTTACATGTTTTTATAATCCTAATCAGTTTTGTAATAGATACATAGGTAATCTATTACATATGTAATAATGGCGCCTCCAGTTCATCATTCCATGATTTGATAAAAAGAACTATTATTGTCAATGTTAGACACTATTATCTGGAGAACCTATACTGTTAAACATGGAAGGTGATAGTTAATTGTGTATTCAAATACCACCCATTTATTTGGAAATACGTGATTACTTATTGCGTTTGGTTGTAGTTGTTTCTTTTGAAGAAAAGAAAAATTTGCCAAATAATTAAGTTTAACATAGCCATTGACTCATGCTACCAGAATTCTTTTCAGGTATCAAATTCATTTGTTTTCCATTTCAAAATTGGATTAACCTGCAAGCACCACTAGTTATTCAAAGAAGTACTCAAGGTATCAAGGTACCCATGTCTAATCCCCATTGGAAGGCCTCCTTAAGTTTTAAACTATGTGTAACTCCTTTAAAATCTATGATTCTACTAGTGCAACTCCATTAATTTACTTTGTCCAACTTTGCTTGGTGCATAATAATTGAGGGTTAGTAATGAGCCAAAGTTGTTTGGTAGAGGAATGAGACAAACTCGTATAATCCCTCCCTTTGAAGAACACCGCTACCTTTTTGCTTCCTCTATATCAAGACCAACTGAACAATGTGTTTGTTTAGTTATTACTCATGAAATATGGATACTTGAAATTGCTTGTTGTTCTTATTGGAAATTTCCTTGTAGCATCTATTTTTAAATAACTATTAAACAGACTGGTCCTTTAAGATTGCTTATGGGACATAGGATAACTTTTAGGGAGAATTCCTTTTTTACTCGAATACTTCTAGATTATGGAAATGGATATATGAATAGATAAGTTCTTTTTTTTGTTTGTATTAAGTGTAAATCTTGTAAAAATTATTGGAATGATTTTACTATATTTTTATAGGTTCTTATCATCTCTTCTATATTCTTGACATGTTCTGTTACTAAAATAATATTTTTTAACATGAAGAGGTTAGGAGTTTTAGTCAGTTGTTATTTATCATAAATCACGATATATGAATACTTTTTCTAAGATAAATAAATGCCAAACTGTTATATATACATATAGTTGTGAACTTGTGATATTTATGCTGTATTGCTCCTAATTTTTCAAGTTTTGGTGTATTGGCTTATCCATGTCATGTCTTGTCAACATATGATATATGTATTTATGCTTCATAGGCTGCATACATTGTATGCATTTTTATTTAATCGTTCAGAATGGTCTAGTTTTCAATTTAGTTTGAATAAGAAATGTTTTTCTGGGGGTTACAGGAGATGGGTTATTAAGATACTGGGAGAGAAGTGTCAGAACTTACAAGATATTATTAGGGAGGAATCTGATCTTGTGGAGAAAATAGCAGAGGTATATTCTCCTAAATAATTGCCTTTTCTTTTCTAAGTTGTTTAACTCTTGTCCATGATGTTCTCTCCATTATAGTTGATTTAATAGCTAACTAGACACCATTAATACAAATTAAGTAATATGACCAATATTTATGGAATGTAATCCTATTTCCTTACCTGCTTATTCCTAATCGTAGTTAATTAGTACCAGTGAATTGGCTGATCTGATCCAAAAAATGGACAACCAGACCCTTGAGCTGTTTGGGTTTATAACTAGATTGAGGTTGCATAGGGACCAGAACAAACTGATTGATCTGTTCTGTTTGCTACTAAACCGTAGAAGTTAGGCTGTCTAAGTTGAGCCAGACTAGTGTCATACAGATTAAGCAGACAGAAAGTCTAAATTGCAAGCTTATACAACCAAGTAATGAGCACAATCTTGTCCTCTAAGGTTTGACATCATAAAAATAAAAAGATAAAAAAGGCCCTGAGTGCCTTAGCGCCACTGCCCTGATTTCTATGTTCCTTCGCACAACATGACCACTAGTGGCACAATAGATCTTCTATGTTCCTTCACCCACATCATTTTCTCTGCACAGAAAGGAAAATAGAATAAAGAAAAAGAAGCCAACGAAAAGAAGAAAAGGGTCTGCTGCAAAAGCAACAGATAGAGAAGAAGAAAAGAAAAGTAAGAAAAAGAAGAGGAGGAAGGAGAAGAAGACTGAGAAAATAGAAAAACAGAAAAAGAGGGGAAGAAGAAAAAGAAGCTGCCAAGTGATGGCTACATTTTGTGATCTGGCCAACTGCTCCACAATGCACTACCACTGTCTTTAGGTCTAAAATACCAATCTGATTTATGGCTCTGGTGATTTGAGGTGTCTTTCTCATCAATTTTGGCTGACAAGCAGACAATCGAGTCCTCTTTGACCCTCACACAGAAGTTTTTAGGCATATCCCTTGCATGATCATTTTTGTTTGGTGCAGTTTTTTGCGAAAATAATATAGAGCTTGGTTTCTATCTGTTTCATTTTCTTTTAGATTTAATTCTTATGTATGGGAGCAAAATTTTGTTTTCTTGTTTAACTTTTAATTGGCTGATTCACCTTAAATGTCATATATTAGAAGCCATGTATAATATTCATGGACCTCAGTAGTATTTAATTGTCATATGATTTATGAATATGTTGTGGCATGAACAATAGATTTGATAGCATAATTTCCTTATTTATGCTATGCTAACTCAATTCTTGTATGTCTGCAGAAATCAAAGATGAATTATCGTGCATGGACCCACCGTTGTTGGCTTATATCTTACATGAAAAGAGTTCAGGTTAGATTATAGCTGATTTTCAATTTTTATAGGTAACAGAGGGCTTGATTACAAAATTATGTTATTGTGGTAGGGATGCTGATATCATGATTCATAATGCTGGTCCAATACTGGTTTCAACAAGGTCTTGGACCAGTATTGTATCAAGATAGCTAGCCATATATGAACCTGTACTTTTCAGTATCACCAAAAAAATAAAAATAAAAATAAAATAAAATAAATGTATAATCAAGTATTACCAAGATATATGTTAACATGATGATACTTGGTTAATTATATGCATGAAGCACTTATTTCTTTACTCTAGATAAAGTGATGTTGAGTTGATGTTGGAGGTTATATGATTGACCAGTGAAGTAACTGCATTTTGTTCTAACATCAACAAAATCTTACGTTGTTTTGTATGCTAAAATGGTAAAGATTCTTTGATTTTTAGTGTACCTAGTTTCAGTGAACGGCTGAAACTTTCGCCATTTGTTTTCAAGCATTGAATTTTACAGCAATTATCAAGATATAATGTGCAAATTGTCAAGTATGCACTGAAATAATTGCAGGTGCTTGGTGAGTTGGACAAATCAAAAAAATGGGCAGAGCTGCATGTTGCTGATAATTGCTGTTTCAACTATCGTAGAGTAAGCTTTTTCATAATGTGTTTTAATCCTTGCATTATTAGCCTTCTTAATTATGAATTTTTCGGTATTATGTATGTTTAGGTAAATTACAACACTAGTCATTATACCATGTGGTAATTTTCATTTTGGTCCCAAAACTTTGATTTGGCCAAATTGTCTTCTAAAATTATTAATTAACTTTTCAATCAAGTCCTACCATTTGCTTTCATTTATAATCATTGACGGAAAGTTTACTTGCCTTCACTTTAAAAATTGGCTTGCCAACTCGAAAAAACATCAGTGAGAAAAGTTATTTGACATTCCCAATATGATTCAAGACAAAATTCAGGGAACATGGGCATGTTGGATAACATTTTTTTGTTAATATTTATGCCATGTTTGCAAATTAATTGTTATTGTACAGCCAAATGAATCTTTTTATAATTATGGTTTAGGAAGTCAATTACAAAAAAGATTTGAAGTTTGGGACCCATTTGAAATTTGCCACAAAGTTCAAGGACTGGTGGTGTAATCTTTCTGTTGATAGTTAGTACATCAATTTATATACGTCCACTTGATTCTTTGAATATCATCATAATTGAATGATATATATATATATATATATATATATATATATATATATATATATCTATATTTATTTATTTATTTATACAGATATTAAGCAATACATACACTTGCACTGATTTAGTCTTCTTGACTGCAGCAATTGATGCTTAACTTGCTAGAGGGCAATCATTTGAAACATGGTGAAGCTTCCACCGATTGCAAGTTTGATGTTTGTTTTATTTGGAAGGTGAATTTCTTTCATTTAGGTCATGCTAGATCATGTTTTCTTTATATTGAGGATAAATGAGAATTGAAAAATTCCTTGTGGTGTTAATTTTTGGTAAACAGATACATTCATGAGATACTAATAGGAGTTAAAGTGAATCTCTCACCATGATCTTTCTAGGAACTGAAGTCAAACCAAGTGCATGTAAATTTGTTCTAACTCTATACTTCTCTTGTTTTCACATAAAGGAGTCCACGCTTAGTATTCTTGATTAGGGCAGTGGGCCTTGGTGGAGTGTTATTTCAAAACTTAGTGCGAGTCCAAATAATAGAAACAATCAACCGTTCCCATGCTCTAGGAGTACCCTCGTTGAGTGGGCTGCTTTTTCTATATGTATACTTTTTTTTCTAGTGATGCACAGCAAGGACTCCACCGTATACCTGTTGCTGATATCAGAAGCTAATATCAGTATCAGAAGCTGATGTCAGTATCAGGATCAATGGATTGGCGATGCACGATAGAGGCTGGTGAGGAGTTTGGTGCTTGTCAACGCTAGTTAGCTATGAGGAGTTGATGCTAACTTTTTAGTTATTTAAGGACTTTTATCAGTTTGTTTCAATTATGTTTTTATGTTTTTATTTGTTTTAGCTAGTCTAGGCATTGGGTCTACTTTCAAATCCAAGTTGCAATTAGATTAGAAAAGCATTAGAAGTATTTTGAAAGGGCATTTTGATCTCCCGGGAATTCATTAAAATTTTAAAGCCTGTGATGTAATTCCTCTTGGGCAAAGTAATCATATTCCTTTTTGTTTTTACTCTTTCTTTGCCTTTTTCTTTCTCTTCTTTCTGAAGATTTTACTGTTGATATCTTTTTAAGCCATTACCTCATTCATGCCTTATTCAATTGGTTTTATCTAAAGCCGTAAAATTTTCTGACACCCCTTTTTACTAAGATAATGCAACCACCAACAATGACACTGCAGCAACACCTTTTGCATCCCAAAACCACATTGCCACATCCCATCTGATTCATTACAGTACCATCAACTTCTGACTTCAGTATCAACAGTATATGATCCTGTCCAGAATGTCACTCATTTCAGTTATAGTTTTACTTGAGCCACATCCTATTCTTGGGTGGCCTACAAGCAACTCTCAACTCCAATTGATCAACATGTTCTTACTGCCAATTTTACCATGTATATGGTTACTGCAGCTTTTTTTTCTTGAAAGAGATTATTCAACCTGCTGAGCTGAACATGCTTTGGATGATTGTCATTTGGTTGCTTTCTTGGTTTGTTAAGTGTCATAGGCAATGCTTGTCAAACGAAGTGTAATTTATAACTGTAGTAATTGATATTGCTAGCTTATTCTTTAACTTGTCTCAGCTATAATCCATATGCATTGTTAACTTAGTACTACATTTACCGGTTGATTTTTATTGCATACTATCTTGTTAAATTTGCATCAGCTTTAGTTGCATATCGGTTACAATTACATAATTCATGTCATCCTCACCGCTCAAATTTCATATCCACATGGCCTAATATTTTGTTATGTCTGCCATTTTCATGACACCTAATGCCACAAATTTGCTTTCTTGTTCCTTACTAAGACACAATGATGTTTTCTTAACTATTGCAATAAGATAAAAAAAAACTGCGAATTATCTTTTTTTCCTTTCAGGAAGAGCTCCAATGGAATGAGTTGCTCTTAACTCGCTATATTGGAAGAGAGGTTTGGTTCATATATTCAATATCGCTAGATTGTTGTAAATGTTTGTGTTGCTCTCTTAGCAATAAAGGTTTTATGATTTTTATGAAACCACAGTTAAATTTTATGAGTTTTCAGGCAACATAATTTCTTTTCGTTTGGATATTTTTTCAAGGCCTTATGGATCCATCGCCGGTTCCTCTCTCAATGTTGGATAAAACACTTCACGACCAACGAAGGAGCAGTCATCCTGGATCCTGATGACAATCTTATTAGCTCCAAAATCAAAAAATTTCTTGCTAAAGAGCTACAGCTTGTAAAGTCCTGCCTGAACATCTCGCCCGATGAATTCGATGATACACAAGATCAAGCACGATATGGCGCTTCATATTTACTGTGGATTTTGAAGGTCCATGCATGACGATTATTTTCATTACCAGATCTGTTGCTGCATTGAGAAACCTTATGTTGAATCATCATCATGATGTTTGATTTTGTCATTTGTCCACTTCCCTTTTTCACAGTTCTTCCTGCCTCAACAATCCAAGCATGAAGAGATCATCAAGGGAGTCAAAGATCTGAAACCCATTCTGCTGAAGACTTGCTCAGGAAAAAATACATGTTGGGAAAGTCTACTAAATTGACTGCCTACCACAGGAAAACTGTTTAAGGTGTTATCTTCAGCTATTAATCTCTAATTTTATGATACTGCTCCCTTTAAAAAAGTCAATGATATCTGCAAACTGATGTGTCATTGTTAGTTTGGTTGACTATTATCTCTAAGTCAACCCTAATTGTATCATAAATATTGTAGTAAGTACAGTATTACTATTTTCCCATGGAAAATCTTATGAATTATTAATGTCAAAACATGAAGATTATTATTCCGACTATGCTACAGTCACATGGTTTGGGTATCGCATTGAGCCGCACAAAGCAGTGATCAGCAGATGAATCAGATACGGTCCAATTGAATGGTTGATACTACTGCATCTCGCTGCGGCTACTTCCCCAACAAATGTTCCTTATCCGGAACTCTTTATATCCTCCACCTCCAACGCTTGAACTGCTGCCCCTCTCGGTGAGCTCAGTCATGCTCACAGATGCCACGATGAACGCTCTGCATGAAGTCTTCCTCCACCAGTGCCTGCCTTCATCCACCCCCCGCATGAATCCCGTCGCCCCCCATGCCATCGCCTACGGATGCCGGAATCCAGGTGTCCCGTCGCCACAGCGCCACCAGGTCGCGAGGGCTTCTTCAGGAACCCAAGCCTCCCGACCTCAAATCCCAGATTCCGGGGAGTCCCACTACGTGAAGCTCCTCAACAGGTCCTGCAAAGCTGGAAAGTTCAGCGAGTCGCTCTACTTCCTCGAGTACATGGTGGGCAAAGGGTACAAGCCCGACGTGATCCTCTGCACCAAGCTCATCAAGGGATTGTTTGGTTCGAGGAAGCTCGACAAGGCGGTCAGGGTGTTGGACATCCTGGAAGCCCACGGCGAGCCCGACGTCTTTGCCTACAATGCCCTAATCAGCGGCTTTTGCAAGGCCAACCGCATCGAGGCGGCCATCGAGGTACTCGGCCGGATGAAGAGCCGGGGCTGCCCGCCTGATATCGTGACGTACAACATCCTCATCGGCAGTCTTTGCAGCAGGGGGAAGCTGGATCTGGCGTTGGAGGCTCTGGACCGGCTATTGGACGACAAGTGCCAGCCGACGGTGATCACGTTCACGATTCTGATAGAGGCGGCGTTGCTGCAAGGTGGAATCGGCGACGCGATGAAGCTTTTGGACGAGATGGTGTCGCAGGGGCTTCGACCTGACAACTACACGTACAATGCCATCATTCGCGGGATGTGCAAGGAAGGGATGGTGGACGCTGCCCATGAGTTCCTGAAGAGCCTGCCGTCGAGAGGTTGCGACCCGGACGTGATTTCGTACAACATCTTGCTTCGTGGGTTGTTGAGTCGAAAGAGATGGGAGGACGCAGAGAAGTTGATCGGTGAAATGCTTGAAAGAGGTCTGAAACCCAACAATGTCACCTACAGTGTTTTGATCAATTCTCTGTGTCATGAAGGCAAGGTTGAGAGAGCAAAGCAATTGCTCAAGGACATGATCAGAAGGGGACTGAAGCCTGACGCTTATAGCTATGACCCGTTGATCTCTGCTTATTGCAAGGATGGTAAATTGGATCTGGCTATAGAGTTCATGAACTATATGATCTCTAATGGTTGTCTACCAGATATAGTGAACTACAACACGATCCTGTCGGCTCTCTGCAAGAGCGGAAATCCATATCAGGCTTTGGAAGTTCTGGACATGCTTGCTGAGACAGGCTGTTCCCCAAATGTTAGCACATATAATGTGATCATAGGAGGGCTTTGGAACAGCGGGAACCGTTCGAGGGCTCTCGAGATGGTCTCGGAAATGATCAATAAGGGAGTTGACCCTGATGAGGTTACATACAATGTCCTGATTTCGTGTTTGTGTAGGGATGGGATGGTAAATGAGGCCATTGGTCTGATGAGGGATATGGAGAGTAGTGGTTTCCAGCCAATGGTTATCACATACAATACGGTTCTCCTCGGATTGTGCAAGGTTCACAGGATTGATATGGCAATTAATATACTTGCGGAGATGATGGACAAAGGATGTCGAACCAATGAAACTACCTATATTATTCTGGTTGAAGGTATTGCTTATGCTGGCCATAAAGCTGAGGCCATGGAATTGGCTAAAGATCTGGCCATGAGAGATGTCTTCTCCGAAGATTCTTTGAAACGGTTGAATCAAAATTTTCCCATTCTCGATCTTTTCAAAGAGATCCCCCAACCGGTTGATTAGTGATAACAACTGTTGCTTCTTCTAGCTATTGTTTTCTTTTTTTTTTCTTTTTTTTTTGGATTTGACCCACCAAATGATCATGTGAGCCATTTCCTCATAGCAGTTGGAAGTTAATTCTTCCTCTGTCACTGGATGGCAGAAAAGTTCTGCTGCTGCCAAAGATGGAAGTCTTGCTTTTTCTGTTCATGCTAATTTAAAGAAGGTACTACACTCTTTTGAAGGCAGTAGAGGAAAATCTGAGCTGGTACGTTAATCTCTAGCTTCTTGGCTGTTAACATTTCCATCCCTTATTCCTTGTTCTTTGATTTGGAGACACCTATTACTGCTAAACTAGTTGGTTGTTGTACAGGAGAACCATGTAGGCATGTTATTTTTCCATTCTTTCTTTGTTATATATCTTTCATCAAAAGTTGAAACCTGAAAACTTCTCAGCATTGCTGTTAAATAGTTCATGTGGTGTTTGTAAGGCTGCTTTATTAGAGATTATGATAAAATGGGCGCAATATCAAAATAGAAGTAAGATGCAATTCTTGTATGTATCATCATTTACTTCTCACTCATTCATCTCTATAGCAACTTTTATAAAAAAATTATTTTAATGACCTACAAGGAAATTTATCAATGATGTAAAAAGAATTTATCATTTGCAAGGAGCCACTCTATGTTATTATTATTATTATTTCTTGGTAATGGCATCTTTCTGAGCTGACTGAAGTTGCTTGTAAGCGCTGACTCTTTGGATTCATGTAGGATACTTCTTGAAATCAAAGACCGAGTTCTTGGAATGATGCGGCTGTCTTGTAAGAATCTTATCTTCCAATAATTATAAGATGCATGAGAAGTCTATGCTGAATCTTGGTTGTTGAGCTGACAAGTAGTTATCCAGATGGCTTATACAAATGCACTGAAGATTTCGGAAGACCACAGTCCATAGTTCTGACATGATGCTTCCATGATTCTCGATCAGCACACAAGGATCTCTATTAGGTTCTGGAGCTGCAAAGTCAACCTTGGTGAAAAAAGAATATGAAATCCACTCTCAGAAAATATGCTGAAGCTGAAGTGTTATTTGTTTTTACCCCAAAATTTTTTGGGGAGCTTGGGGCTCAAAATTCTGACTCTGCACATAGTCTTAACCACTGTAGTCTCAGAAACGGTGATATATGTCGAGTTATGTATATTGTGTCGATACATTCGAACATGCAACAAATGTACTAACACTGTGTCAAGATTCATGATGATTGTCAACAAGTCACAAATATATATGCAAAACATACTTCATTTTCTCTTCGACAACTTGTCACAATATGATAAATATTTATTTGCAATGGGCCATCAATCAGTGTTCAGAAGACTTTACATACTACATCAATTGGTGCTTCCATTGATATCTATTTTTCTAATTAATAGTGCAAAAATATGGTCCATATAGTTTAGCATTTGATTTTTAAAATAATAAATTTGGGAACCATTTATTTATTTTATTTATTTCTTATTTACTTATATATATTATGTATATATATGTGTATATATATGTGTGTATATATATACACACACACACACACACACATATATATATATATATATATATATATATATATATATATATATATATATATATATGTATACATATATATACATTTATATATTTATATATATATGTATACATATATATACATTTATATATTTACATATATATATATATATAAATACATACATATATAAATACATCCATACATATATATAAATACATACATACATACATACATACATACATACACACACACACATATATATATATATATATATATATAGTGCCTGCGAATATAAGATGCGACACCATAAAATATATATAGCATTGTTTACTACTTCGCCACACTTGCCTACCACTTGAAACTATTGGATCGATCCGTTCGATAGATCGGAGGAGAGGAGGAGGAAAGGAAGGAGCTCGGCGATCGTCGTGGTGATCAGGTAAGGATGACGGAGGCGGTGGTGTAGAAGAAGCCGGGGATGACGAGCGTGAGGGAGATGCCGCTCCTCCAGGATGGACCGCCGCCGGGCGGATTCCCGCCCGTGAGGTGCGCCCGGCGCATCCCCATCAAGGGCTCCAACGCTGCCGCCATCTTCCTCGTCGCCTTCTCTTGCGGAATGTACCAGGTCGACCAGGGTAATCGCATCCGCCGGTAGGTTGCTTGCCGCCCTCCGACGTTCCCTAATTAGTCCTCTTCTTTTGCTATGCTCGAAAAAGATTTATATCTTGTTTGGATCACGTTGGACCCAAAAACTTCTCTTGATCCTGTCTTGGTATAAGCGGAAAGAGAAGAGCTGATTCGATGCATTTAGTTTTCTTGCAATTATCTTTCTGCTGGATTGAAATTGAGGAAAAAGGTTTAAATTTTATGCTGGACGTACTTGGTAGTCACAATTTCACAACAAGAGGCGATATCATCGTGATGCTTTGAGTAAATTCGTGGATTCTTGGCGTGCTTGCACGCATCAAACATTGTGATGGGTGAGAAACACCCCCATGCACTTGATTGTCCTAAATACCATAGATACTCCTATGATGTTAGCACTTGGCATGAATACCTTTTGGAACCTAATACATACGCCTGAGGTTTTTACATCCGTATATCCGAAAGAAGTGGGGATATATGAATGTTTATCTATTATTCATGATATTTGTTGTATGTTTTTGACAAAAATCAAACTTATTTATTAACCAGAGAAGTCTGCTGGGACTTCATTTTGCTGTGGCTACAACAAAATTTATGCCTGCTAAGTAGTAGGAAGAATACTTGTGAGGTATAATAGCCCTATCATACTAGTAAAGACAGTTCCACATATGAACTACTCTTGGAAGAGCGGTTTGGACATCCTTTAAAGAACACTCTAAGAAGACCTCTTTCATTGGAATGAAGTTTTATATCAATTGTTTTTTATCTTAGATCCCTTAATTCTCTCAGGAGCATCCTCATATATCGGACTCTCATTCATTTCTACTACTTTTACTGCAGGGTTTACACAGTAGAGTGACTCCTTCAATTTGTATGCTGTGCTTAGTGCATATATATATATATATATATATATATATATATATATATATATATATATATATATATATATATATATATATATATATATATATATATATATATATATATATATATATATATATATATGTGTGTGTGTGTGTGTGTGTGTGAAATATAGTTCTGTTCTTACATCCATTGTTGCAAACAATAGAGTATATGCATTTTTCTGTGTGAAATGTTCTTTCTAACTCAGTGCATTTAATGCTGCTCGTAGAGCCATACTACCAATGCTTCAAGCTGAGAAGATGAAAGGTAAATAAATACATCAAGTTTGCAAGCTCGACACTACCCGTCAAAATATTCATTTCCTTTCTGTAACACTAAATATGGGGTGGTATACTATGGAGTCATTTAGGTTTGTGAAGGAGTGGAAGAAATATTTGGAAGAGGAGGCCAGGATTATGAAAGATGTTCCTGGATGGAAGGTAGGAGAGAGTGTGTATAACTCTGGAAGGTGGATGACTCCAGCAACAGGTGAGCTGCGACCAGACGTCCGGCGATTTCAAGATTCAGCTACCATGAGATCTATGTAAGTTTGGGTGTGTTTGCATACCTTCAAACTTTGCTCCAAACTTATTTGGTCCTGTTAAACCACATATGCATCTTAAACTCATACCAATTATATAGCATTGTGATTTGGATTTGATGATATCTTGTTCTGTTAAGCCAAATGAATAATCTTGAATTGTGTCTATACGGATCAGTCTATTCTATTCGGAATCATTCTATTGGTTAATCTATTGTTACATAGATAATAGGTCTCAAGTTCAAATTCATGTTTATGTTTGAGTTTGACACCATTTCATGCATGAAAACAAATTGTTGGGCAGGCATGGCCTTCGATTCATAAGAGTCCTTCAGCTGTGATCTATTGCTAACCAGCATAAACCCCTACAAATGTATATATGGCCATACATAGCTGGGTGGGAGGTAGGCTCTTTCTTTTTAACTGTATCGGAAACCTAAACACTAAGCTAATTCATTTAGCAGACTCCCTTCTAAAATCTGTATAAAGATAAACAAATCTTTCACCATATGCCTTACAGTAAACAGCTTTGGCATCAGTTGATCAGATTTTTCAACCCTGATCACCTCCTTGACTCGGCATCGAATGCAACTGTTGAGGACGATCCCTTTCTGAACCTACTTCAGCCATCAACTAATAGAACCATGGCCATCTGTTGATGCAGAGAACATGTAGCTGTTGCTTGCGACCACCGAGTCCTTGTCACCCTATAAACACGAGTTACATCATGCATAAGTTGATAATACACATGCCCCACTAGGCCAAACTTTAAATGACTCGTCGTCGCTGGTATCAACTTATCAGCCATTGTTAGAAGACTGTACCTGCTCATCCTGGATCATAGTTTGGGTTCCAGGGGCCGAAACTTTCAGGTGGCTTCTTAAAGAATGCTGCAGTCAGAAGATGTTGGTAAGGTTGCTCAAACTAGACAGAAGACCTCTCTCTATTAAAGACTAGAATTGGGAATATCTTTATCCTCTACATATCAAACTAACACATTCACCCATATATAACTTTGCATATATAACAAGACATTTTAACTTTGCATAAAACAATTTTGTATCATAATTGTGGTATCACAGTTACAATGTTTTGCGTTTTGTGTACAACTGTAGTTCTGCTCAAGAAACAGCTGCTAAATAGAAGTAATGGACCAGAAATTATCTCTTAATCAGCAAAAGCTTGAGATTAGGGTAAGCCATGAATGTTGATGAAAAACAGAACCCAATGTCGTAAGGCCCCCATATGCTTATGATACTACAGGTTCTTGACTTTATTTCTCATTTTTTTTAATTTAACAATGAAAATAATTGGTAATTAATCTGAACAATGAAAATCTCCAAACATGCAAGATTCAGATGATTGTATAAGGAGAATTCTAACTGATCATACAATCAGTGTTCATATATAATGAGGGTAAGTCAATCATTTTGTGATGTTTCACAAACCTTGTTTGCCCACGTTAGACCACAAGCATTGCAAAGAGATTTTGGTCCAGCTGGCCCACGACGCATCATCGGAGTAGAATTTTTACTGGTTCCACAGTTGAGGCAACTGCATGATTCAGACAGTATTAGTTGCAACAACTGATGATGATACATTGCAACATAAATTAGGAGATAAAGACAGAAAAGAAGAATGATAAAGAAACAACTCAGGAACAAACTTATAGCTGGTTATTTTGTGCTGTTCTAGTTTATGAAAAACTAGTCAAAAACCAGGCCAAATAATTATCATAGCTAAAAACAAGAAACTCACAAGGCATGCTGATCTTTCTCTTCTTGATCATTGCTTTTTGCAGGATCCCAACTTGATGTGACTGATGCCACTTCCTCAGAATTTGCCTTGGATGATGCAAACTGACCCTTATTACGCTTCATCCTAAATCATGGAGATATATATTATGATCGATAATTTCTAAGTAACACTAGCATAAGGATTAATCCCAGACTTAATCTAGGCGGTGTATGTTTGAAAGAACAATTTCTGCAAATCATATATATAAATATTTTGTCTCAATTGCTTCATCATAACAACAACAACAATAATAACAACAACAAAATAAAAAATCCAACTATTTAGGGTCGACTACATGAATCGTTTGCCGACATTGAGATCTGTAAAATATCATATATTTAGTTAAGTTTAGAGTACTTAAGTCTATAAATATAGTTTATATTAAAGTCATTTTAGATTTTCCTCTAACCCTGCTCATACCACTAATATTAATCATTTTACCTCATCTAATTATTGTATTGGGAGGCCTCCTAAACACATGCCCATGTCATCTTAAATGATTTTGTCATCTTATCCTGTATCGAAGTAATATCTAGTTATTCACAAATAAAAATATTTCTTTTCCTATCTTTTCAAGTAACTCCACACATCCATCCAATATAGTAAAAAGCAATAGGCGTCAAAAGCGCCATGGTCCCAAAATGACTGAGGCGCTTGTCCAAGTAAAGTGAGATGCTCTTGAATATTATAATTTAAAAATTATATATCATGATTAATAAAAAATTAACTAAAACTAAAACTAAAATAACACATCAAACTATAGCGAGAGCAATAATACTCGACATTTTATTATTGATTCACTAAGCACAAAAGGCAACTACTGTTCACTACAACAAGCAACTGTTGTTCTCACAAGCAGCTGATCTAAGTTTAAATTAACAAACAACAATGAAGTGGTAGGGTAAACAGGGAAGAAAGCCGCGGTGAACAGGGAAGAAGGCAACGGTGAACTATCACAGACTTAGCCGATTATGCTTAAGTCATGTGGTACCCTTGCGTGTCTGTCCGTAAAGGGTCAACCTCCCCGAAACCTCTCATGGTCCCTTAAGGACTTGCAAAAAAAAGACGGATTAGAGGAAGTATTTAACTTGGATCCCATAAGTAGAAATTTCAAGAAATACTTGATAAACAATACAAATTACAAACATGGGCTTTGCAAACTCCGAAGGGTCACATGACAAAGGGTCCAAGGTGGTTCGTCACGGCCAAAAGTCCCCACGACACTGCTGTAGTATAAGACAACAAACCATCCATAGACAATATCCCAAAGGACCATCCAGTCATGTGCCACCCAAGTAGCCCTAGGGTGTCGTACTGATTGACACTCCACACCATTCTACGAAGCTAGAAAACCCATAAAATGACTATTTTGATGGCTTATTTTTGGGCAGTTTTGCCACTATGCAATAAGTGTACATGACCTATGTTTACAAGACTAAAACGGCTACAAAAACCAATCAAATGGGGCTGTCAAGCATATTTTAAGCCTTTTACATATTGTGCAAAACATGAACAAAACCGAAAGATATAGATATACACAAACATTATATCGAACACCCTTTATACAAATTTGTCCTTGATAGAATGATAAAGAGGGAGGGGAAGAGGGAATAGCGATTGAGGAAGGGGTGGCTACGACGAGGCGGGGGGCAAGGCCGAGGGGCTGCGATGAACGTAAAAGGGCTACCGATAAACAGGGCAAAGGGAGGGAGGGGAAGAAGTCGCCACTACTGCCAGAGGAAGATGTCATCGTTGTCGCTGGAGGAAGATGTCATTGCTGTCGCTGGAGGAAGGCATAGTTGTTATCGCTAAAGGAAAACGTTATCAAAGAATAAGGTTGCTGCCATCGTTCACCTATGGGAGGAACTTCATTGCCATGTAGGAACATAGTGGGAAAGAGGATTTCTACGTTAGGGTTCTTCCTGTGTGTGGTTTCTTGCTTTCTGCTATAGATAACTGGTTCAAACTTCAAATGAACCAATTGTCTTGTGTTTGGTTCAACTCATGCTTAATAGATAATTGGTTCAATCGAACCAAATATAATTGTTTAGTTCAACATAGGTTCGACCTGACTTGAGTTGAACCAGGCAAGCGCCCGACCCGCCTAACGCTTGGGCCCAGGCGCGGCATTTGAGTGAAGACACCTGCCCAGCCCAATAAGCAGGCGCTTAAGTCTCGCCTCGCCTCACCTCACCTAGGCGCCTAAGCAAGCGCCCGGGCGTCCATTGACTTCACTGCATCCATCTCAGCATTCTCATCTTGGTAACATAAACTTTTTATATATGTTGTTTCTTAACTGCCTAACACTCATATTTATAAAGTATTATTGGTCTCACAACTATCTAATAAAATTTTTCTTTTAATTTTCAAGATATTTGGTAATCACACAAGACTCCTTACGCCCCTTGTCATTTTAATCATCCTATTTTTACTCTATGAATAATATCTTCATCGATCTCGTTATCTTATTAAATAATTGATCCAAAATACCTAAATTTTTTTACTTAAAAGGAACTTTTTGTTCATTCAACTTAACTATATTCTCTTGTCTATACATAGAATTACTAAAATTACATCTTATAAATTCAATATTAGTCCTACTTAATCTAAATCCTTTAGTCTCTAAGGATACTATCAGGTCCTACACTCTTAACTATTTTCATCTTCTTTAATGCGTCTTTTACTTCACTAGCTCTAATTTTATAAACAAATCTATGATTATTAAATCTATCATTATTATTTATCATTACATCTAAGTCCTATGTGAAATATTTATTAAATAAATTATAAAAATAATTTCTTTGTCTTTCCTTAATCTCATTACCATTAAGAAGTATTCCTTGATCTTCATCTTTAATGCATCTAATATTATCTAAATTCTTACTTTCTTTCCTTAACTTTAGCAATTCGATATATATCTTTTTCATCATCTTTAGTACCTAATTTATTATAAAAATTATAATAAACTTCATATCTTGTCATACTAACCACTTTTACTGCCTCTTTTTTTAGATTCTTTAAATCTTTTAAATTTCTCCTCATTTTTATAATTTTACCAATCTAATAAAAAATTATTTTTTGAACTTCCTCGCACCAACACAAACTCCCATTTAACGTACACATCTACCTTTAGTTTCACTAAGAATCTCTTTTGTTAAGCTCCTAATCTTATTAACCATTGTAGTCCAAATAATATTAATATTATCTTCGTCCAAGTTCTAAGTCCCTCCCTTTTCATCCTATTCTTAAAGATCTTTAAATTATCTTTAAAATTCCACCACCTAGTCCTAGTAATTTTTTCTACTATTTTTTTCTTTTTCCATTTTCTATAGCAAATATCTAATACTATAAACCTATGTTGATTAGTCGAACTTTTGTCGGGTATAACTTTACAATTCTTACAAATAACTTTATTTACTTTATCTACCTTTCTAGTAAGAAAAAAGTCTATTTGATGACAATTGAGACCACTCTTATAAGTAACCAAATGTTCATCTCTTTTCTTAAAGTATTTACAATTATAAGATCATACAAAGTTGTAAAGTCCAAAATCATGCTATCATTTTCATTTCTCTCCCCATAACCAAAGCCCTCATGCACCCTTTTATATTCATCATATGCTTTGCCTATATGATCATTCAAATCTCCTCCAATTATAATTTTTTTTATTATAAGTATTTCTTGAATCATATCATCTAAATTTTTTTTAAAATTCTCTTTTGGTTTGATCATTTAATCTAACTTAAGGGGCATTAGCACTAATAACATTCAAAACATCTTATCCTTTCACAAATTTAGTACTATAATTCTATCTCTAAGTCTTTTTACATTTACAACATTGTTCTTAAGATCCTTATCAATAACAATTCCTATATCATTTGTGTTTAATTTTTCCCATATATCAAATTTTAAATCTGATACTATGAATCTCTTTAGATTTTTCCCTTATCCACTTAATCTCTTGTAAGCAAATCATATTTATTCTTCTTCTAATCATAGTGTTTACTAATTTTAATCTTTTCTCTAAAAGCGTTCCTATATTTCAAGTTGCTAATCTAACCCTCTATTCTTGGACTAACTTCTTTATTCCAATTGAAAATAATAAAAGATCCTTGCCTACTTGGCACCATATTTGAGCACCGATGTGATGGGCCGCTTCAGGACGACCTCCTATCCCACTGTTTGTAGTTTGAGACACCTAGTGGTGAAAGTGCCTCACGTCACTTCCGGGTGACAACCTAGCTCGATACTGAAATCGGTTAAGACCCATGTTCATAAGACCTGACATAGTTTTACGCTGATTGTCAGTGACCTAATGCAATCCTCCACTTTTCTCATCCGGCCTTAGAACCAACATTGGCAATGTTCTCTAATTATGCAGAGATACTATATGCATGTAACGCTATGCACAAAGGAGATGCAAACTGAGCATATTAGTTTGGTTCCTAATTGGGAGTTAATGATAAGATAGAGTAAGTGGCATCTCTCCCTCAACAAAATAATAATAACAACAATAATAATAATAATAATAATTTTGGCATCTCAATTATAGTGATGATATTAGTTAAAGGAACATCTAAGTTTAAATTATCCAGGGTTAACATAAATCTTATAATGACAATGAAAAACTTATACCTAGAAGCAACTTCCTTTCGAACAGTATATAGTACTTTCTTCTTGAAGCATAGGTTCTTCTTCTTCTCCTTAAACCGCAAAATAGAAGCAAGCCGTTGACCATTTTTGGATCCTGATGCTTCATCTACACTCTGGTAATGCACACATAAAACTGTAATGAAAGAATTAGTTGAAAGGTAATTTGATGGGTGATGAAGTTGCTGCATGAAATACCCTATAATTTTGATGAGAGGGTACTGCCATGCCACCAAATTCAGGTGATTGTTGCCCATTCAAAAGTAACAGAACTGCATGAACCTGAGTAAGACAGTTTAAGAATCTATCAACAAAATAAATATTTATCAACAAGAAGCAAACTTGAAATTTGAAAAATAAAAAAAATATGGCAATGATCTCCAAAAGGTATCTGTTCTAAAGAAAACTTATTTTCTAGGTAACGTTAATTAAGAACAAATTAAATGCTAATGAAGGTAAACCAACATGATAATTACTTGTTTACATCAAAAAAGAAAAGTATCATGTTCCTCATAAGTCTATCGATACAATCAAAAGTTGATATAAATATGAAAGGCAAATGAGGAACTGAAATACAGATATAAAAAAAAATCTCGAAACTAGTATAGTTTGGTAAATGTGTTGTGCATTAGTGGTACTGGAAATGGAGGTTAAAATAGATATAAACATGACTATGTGCAACACACTGGATCACTGAGAACTTAACTAGTTCTGATACTATATGGCATATGATATAAACATGTAAAAAGAACCAAGGCAAGAGCTGAAGCTTTGTCTCACATTGATCAATTCTTAATAATTTTCAGTAAGGTTACGGGTCTTTCTTGAGTAGATAATTCCTTTAATTGCAGAACTTTTGGATTTTTTTTATCAAATTGTTTATGTGAGTCAGCAAGCCATTTTTAAGTTATGATTTTAAGCATAATAGGCTTATTTGATAATAATCAAAATAAATTTTCTCCAACTTTAAGAGCAGAGGAGGTCAGTTATAGTACATGGGATTGAATTGTCATACTCATCTCAAAGTACTTCACCGAAAAATATAGAATGGCATGAGGCTTTCTAGTACTTGGGTGGTGACAATATGCTGGATTTTCTTAAAGTTCAGAGCTAAAATAAATAACTTAGGAGTACATAGATAAAACAATCAAAGAAAGAATCCTTCAGAAATGGGTGCCAATATAGCAAAGTGTATATATACACACACACACACACTCTCTTCTTTTGTGATAGTACTCAACTGGCAAGAAAAGATACAGTGTTTCTCAGACTTCTGACACTGGAACTAAGGTATCTCTATTTGTAATTGTGTAACATATGAAACTAAAAACTTAATCAACAACTATGTGTAGCTCTTAATTAATACTAATTTTTCATTGTTTTTACAATATGTAAGACATAATATCTTCCTTCATCACTGACATGTGAAGAAGAATGCAGAAAATTTTCAAGCTGTAATCACCCCTTAAGGATCCACCACACTAAGGGACAAGAAGGATTTCAAGAGAAGTCATTATGATGTAAATCCGGAATAACGTAAGTCACACCACTCCAGAACTGTACTGCAGCATTCTTGCCTCAAACCATTATGGTTGGACCATCTTGAATATCCAGGAGGGAGCTCTTTGGCAAAGAAATGGATTTGTGACAATGATTAGGTTTACATCTTTGATATGGATGATCAAAATATCCATCCTCATCCCAAGAGACACTATCCTCAAGTCAAGATCGAAATCAACACCAAATCAAGTCCTGAGGAGTTCAGATCCTCTTTTTAGTGTACTTTCCTCCAGAGTTTTAGAAACTTGGGAAGCCCTCTAAAGTCATGATTTGTATCAATTTAGTGTCAGAAAGTCTGAACATGAGTGTAGTGTCGATAGGCTCTTGAACATTATAGAGTCCTATAACATAGGGGTTTCACAGGAGCTTTTGTGATAATACAGCTTGCTAAGGTCGAGTCTGATTAGATATAAACAAGGGAAGAACAAAAAAAATAAACAGATAGAGATTTAGGGAATAATCTCGAGCAAAGCACGAGCTCAAGTTTGAGCTATTCAAGAACATTGAGCTCTTCTGATCAGCCCTCAAAGAAACAAGAAGTTTAAAGGAAAAAAATTCAGCCCAAATAGCATCATCCTTCAAAAAATCAGAGTAAAGGTTACATATAAATAAGGCTGTTTACATATAAATAAGGCTGTTACCATTTCAATTTGATCTGAAAGCGCCCACTGACTTATGTTTCCGGAGAATTTTTTTGGATAAATGATAAAAAAACATCAGATTACATGCTTGAATGAATAAGACAAGGAGGATCGCAATGAGTATATCAAAGTAAAAGATATAAAATAACAAATTAACTATAAGGAGAAATTATTGAATGCAAGGACAAACAGTTAATGAACTTGAGAAAGCAAGTTGCTATGGCTTCATATAGCATTGTTCTTTTCTAGGATTATCATAATGCAAACAAATTCAGAAGTTGGATAACATTTGGAAGTTAATAAGCACTGGAATCTACATTCTACTCAAAGATTTAGGGAAATTTAATCAAATAAAAGCATTATCATAAAGACAGGAAAAACAAACTAGGATGCCCCCTTTTGACTTAGGTGACCAAGGCTCAAGTCATGAAAACATCTATGCTTGTAGAGGTAAGGTTGTATACGATCATCCTAAAATTTTGCATCAGCAAGAGCCTTATGTACTAGACTGTTCACTAGAAAGAAAGGAAGAGCAACAAAAGATGAAGACATTTTTTTATAAAAATTGTAAGGATGTCCTCTGCTCAAATCAATGTGATCCTTATAGGGCTTTGAGGTCACCTGAGGCATCCTAGTTCTTTGATTTCAAGTATGAAACACAAGATGGTTAAATTTCAGAAAAAATCTAACTGAATTACAAAAAATTACAATATTCAGAAAATGTAATCAATTGAAGTCCAAAAGATAACTATGCATCATAACGTTTCATACTAATAATTAGGAGGGTGCACTTAAGTTCCTAGGAAACGTCATGTATCCCTCTTGTGTATGTGACAATAGTGATAAAAACTTAAAAGTGAATCAAATACTTTTGTGCTATTTCTCCATTGAATACATGATAAAATTATGAGATTAACAATTTGTATTAGATTTTAACTATGGCTTTCAGTTGGCCTACGATTTTGCACTGAGCAGGAATTTTGTGTTTAAACGTATATAGATTCAAGTGGCTCAAGGCAATGCATCCTTGGTCATACCGACACACGATTTAGACATTCAGAGGATGTTATTAATTACCTTTATATTCTTAGATAAACTGCATTATGCAACAATGATTCTAGATTCACCATGCATAATAACAAATAACAACAGAATAAGTTTTACAGTAAAGGCTGAAAGACACCATAAATCTAATCAACTTATCATTTTTTTCTTCTCATTTTGTTATTCTCTATGCCCTTGCGTGCAATTCTGATTCATCACGTCGGCCAAGAGATCTCACTCCACACACCTTACGAAGGACCTACATAATCGTCCGATCCCTTGTGCAATATACTGAATTCACAGGTGCTGATGGGTATCTTTATCATGTAAAATTA
Source organism: Musa acuminata AAA Group (assembly GCF_036884655.1). Taxonomy (NCBI): domain Eukaryota; kingdom Viridiplantae; phylum Streptophyta; class Magnoliopsida; order Zingiberales; family Musaceae; genus Musa; species Musa acuminata. The sequence goes on from NC_088336.1 coordinate 20,355,410, forward strand.
GGTTCTCAGGTTGTTTCGTCTATTCTCGTGCGGAAACATCAGAAGCACCGCAATATGCTTTTTATTATTTTGGATGTAATCGATTGCTACGATTTCTAACCAATGCACCAGCCGATTGAAAGGAAAAGGACGCCAAATCAGGCAATCCACCAATCAAAGATATGGAAGTCACAAAAACCCTAAACCCCGCAACAGGATTCCTAAGCCCTCGTAAACCTAGGAAACATGAAAGAAACAGAAAAAGAAGTGCCGAATTGTGTGACGTATCAAGGAGAAAGGAGGAGGAGAGAAATAATCTTGCTTTTTCTTCTTCCTTACCCTGTCAGGCGGTACGGAGTCGAAGATGTAAACTTGTCCCTGGAAAGAGAGGGTGAGCTGATTCGGCCCCGGCGGCTGCGGTTGCAAGTGCGTGCTACCCTCGATCGAGGGCGCCACCTCGGCCTCTGCCGCCGTCGTCGCCGCACCGATGCCGTCGATCTCGGAGACGAAGTGTCGCCCCCGCATGAAAGGGTCGTCGTCCATGCTTCCGTACATCGCGACCAGCGAAGGAGAGCAGACTGGGAAAGAGAGCAAAGAGAGGAAGGGTTGGTGGCGGAGCGTACGAGAAAGCGATACGCCACGTACCGGGCGGAACCTTTTATAGCCCCCCCCTTCCTCCTTTGGTCTCCCGAGTCCAATCCCAATAGAATTCATGTCCGCACGTGCGCTCCATCCCAGGGACCCGCTAATCCTACGTGCTCCTCTCACGCAACCTGACGAGCGTGACTCGTGAGCCCCAACTCGACAGCGGGCCCCACTCGGGTAAGTGACCAATCTTTGTCCGCTATGTCGGCATCCGCAGTTGTGGCACGTGTGGCGCACTCCATTAACCTCACCATTGCCATCGCAATTTGGCAGATGTGACTCACGTGGCCTTATTTCGAGAATTCGAAATCTCATTTTATATGTTTTACATACAAATACTCGTTTAATAAAATTTTATTTAATTTATTTATCTTAAATTAAGAATTTTAAATTTTCATTATATTAATTTTATATCTAAAATATGAGCCTCATATATCTGACTCATTTACAATTTTTATCCTTTGATTTAGTTGTAAATAAGGTAACACCTCATTATATATATATATATATATATATATATATATATATATATATATATATATATATATATATATATATATATATATATATATATATATATATATATATATATATATATATATATATATATGTTTCTCGTGTCATAAAGTTGATACAAGAGAAAGTAGGTCATGAACTTAAAAAATGGAAAAAAATAGAATTTTTGTCCTCTTTGTCTATATCGTCAATTATTATTTATTTAGTCTCACCTATTATAGGTACTAACCCTTACTAATACATAAGTCAGCTGTGTAATATTAAAGGAAGGCCAGCATTTATTGAGACAGCCATAATTTTCAGAAATAGACTGTATTTTGATAATAATAAGTTGATTACTTGTTATACATGTTATTTGATTGATATTAATTATGTAAAATTAATTGTTGAGTTAACAAATATTTTATAATTCCTATTGTTGGATAAGAAAGTAAATCTAAATTAGAATTATTTATTCTAAAAATATTTCATATATCTCTATGTTGTGGAGAAATTTATGTCTGAAAATAATCTGAGTGTTTTTATTTTTCTCTGTTATGAGTCTAGAAATAATGAGAAAAAATCTTAAAGATTTATTATGTGAGAGAAGCTATATATTGCTCTACATTGCATTAAATATGGCCCTCATGATTGAGCTATGGTGGGTAGGAAAAAGAGCAACCTTTCATTTGGCGTTTGGTGACATAACACATAAGACATACAGAAGTTATGACCTCTAAATTGGTAGCTCTCACACTACGACATGTGGAGAACATATGAAGACGCTATACAAACTGTCGTGCAGATGATTCATTAGAGTGAGGCTTTAATTCCAACGTATCTTTAATTACGAGAGACGCGAAGTCGCATATCCCGCAGCACATTCCCTTCCCTCGGCTTCTTTATACTCACACATCTCTACTCCCAACTGCGAGCTCACCATGGCTGAGACGGAGGTCGAAGGCCGAGACGAGGAGGAGACCCATTCATCGTCGTTGTCGTCGCGGCCGTTGCCGTTCCACAGGCTTCTCAGCTACGCCGACGCAGTAGACTGGGCGCTGATGGGGTTGGGATCCGTGGGCGCTGTCGTTCATGGCATGGCTCAGCCCATTGGCTATCTCCTGCTCGGCAAAGCACTCGAAGCATTTGGGAGCAACGTAGGTGACCAAACCGCCATGGTTGAAGCGCTGAAGAAGGTACACAAGACATGTTCGACGGTGTAGAGTTCTTGACATTTGTGTGCATACGTTTAGCTTTGGCATGGTTTGCATGTAGGTGATTCCGTATGTGTGGTACATGGCGGCTGCTACGCTTCCTGCAGGAATGCTCGGTACGTGAAGAACATACTAGAATGCATACTCATCTTGTCATTGCCCTAATCTACATGGTTGCAGAGATCTCATGTTGGATGTATACCAGCGAGCGACAAGTAGCACGGTTGAGGTTGGCGTTTCTCAGAGCAGTTCTTCACCAGGATATCGAAGCCTTTGACACAGAGTTAACCACCGCTAAGGTCATGGCAGGAGCAACACACCACATGAGCACCATACAGGACGCCATTGGAGAGAAGGTATGCACGAGGTTTCCCAGAAGCCAAATGAACCTTTGTTTGCACGATAAGAGGATATCATGGCGTATTACTGTTGCAGTTGGGTCACTTCATCTCCTGCTTCGCCACTTACTTTGCTGGTGTTGTGATCGCCATTGTTTGCTGTTGGGAAGTAGCTTTGCTCTCTTTGATGGTGCTGCCCATGATCCTGGCCATCGGAGCTACATACACAAGAAAGATGGAGAGTCTATCGGCGTTGCGGATGGCGTACTTGTCTGAGGCAACATCAGTCGTAGAACAGGTGCCTATCAGTGTTTGCAAAGCGGTCTTTTCGACAAACACTTAGTTCTCGTTGAACTCTGCATCTGCAGACCTTATCCCACATCAAGACCGTGTTCTCTTTCGTTGGAGAGAGCTCCTCGTTGAAGTCCTTCACTCGGAACGTGAAGCAGCAGTACGCCATGAGCAAAAAAGAAGCTGCAATTAAGGGGCTGGGGTTGGGCTTGTTTCAGACCGTCACGTTCTGTTCTTGGGCTCTGGTTGTGTGGGTAGGCGCCGTCGTCGTGACCGCAGGAAGAGCAAACGGAGGCGAGACCTTGGCAGCTATAATGAGCATCCTCTTTGGAGCCATGTATTTGGGCTAACACACCACAATGATGATTCAATTTTTTATGTTACTTTGACTTCATCCTCAAATTCTCTTTACCAGTCTCTGTGTTTTTCTTGATGAAATCACAGATCGATCACCTATGCCGCACCAGACTTGCAGATCTTTAACCAGGCAAAAGCTGCAGGAAGCGAGGTCTTCAAGGTGATCGAAAGAAAGCCAAGGATAAGTTACGAGACAAAAGGAGAAAAGCTAGAGAAGATTGTCGGAGGAATCGAGATTAATGGGGTGTCATTTGCTTACCCATCTCGTCAGGATAAGCTTGTTCTGCAAGGCTTCTCATTGTCCATACCAGCAGGCAAAGTGTTTGCGTTGGTAGGTAGCAGTGGCTGCGGGAAGAGCACTCTCCTCTCCCTTGTCCAAAGGTTCTACGATCCAATTTCAGGTCTGCTTCTACATTCAAACACTTGGTGTTGACGCTATTGAATGTATCGTGCTAACCATTGGCACTAAATGCTGCAGGTGGGATTTCCATTGATGGCCACAGCATCAAGGACCTGGATCTTGAGTTCCTCAGGAGAAACGTAGCAGCTGTGCCACAGGAACCATCGCTGTTTTCAGGCACAATTAAGGATAACTTGAAGGTTGGGAACTCGGAAGCAACCGATGAAGAGATACTGAAAGCAGCATCAGCAGCCAATGCAGACTCATTCATATCTCTGCTTCCTGACAAATACTCAACCTGGGTAAGAGTTCAAGCCATCGCTAATTACTTGTGTTCTCTCATCATGTTGCTGTGAAGTAGCGAGAGCTGACAGAATCGATTCAGGTAGGAGAGAGGCAAGTGCAACTCTCAGGTGGCCAGAAGCAAAGAATAGCTATTGCACGAGCAATTCTGAAAGATTCTCCCATTCTTCTTCTTGACGAGCCAACGAGTGCGCTTGATTCAGAGTCAGAAAAGCTGGTTCAAGAAGCCTTGGAGAAAGTGATGCAAAGAAGAACCGTCATCATCGTCGCCCACAGAGCATCGACTGTGACCAATGCAGACACCATTGTTGTCGTTGAAGAAGGAAGAGTGGCACAAAGTGGAAGTCACAGTGACTTGCTAGTAAGCAGCACCTTCTATAATAACCTGTTTCACATGCATTACATGAATCCAGAGATGGGAGAGACCCAATCAAGGTAGGTGATCACTTGTTTAGCTGATGAAAACAATCGTAGATATAGCACCTGAAGCAACATGTATCTCTTGATCTACTTCTCGAGAACAGGAATACCACAACAGAGATCATTCAACACACACCAGCTTCTGAAGAACTCAAGGAACCAAAGAACCAGCCAAGTGATCCTCCCATAGGACGAACGCAAACCTCAAAGAGCAGAACTGCTAATTTCTCTAGAATATGGTTTAGGCTGAACAAGTTTGAGCTTGCAAAGACTGCTTTGGGCTCTCTTGCAGCAGCTGTCGCTGGTGTTTCGAAGCCATTGTTCGGGTTCTTTATCATGACAATTGGAGTAGCATATTACAAGAAGGACGCAAGGGAGACGGTAGGGAAGTACTCGATAATTTTCTGCGTCGTCGGTGTTCTTGCACTGGTTGCTCATACATTGCAACACTATCACTATGGTGTGGTTGGGGAGAAAGCCATGGGAAACCTCAGAGAAGCCCTTTTCTCAGGTAATAAGCATCTGTCTCTGAATTGCCATGTTTTGTATCTGCTTATTTTTGTTGCTCTTTCCTGCAGCTGTTCTTCGTAACGAAGTAGCTTGGTTTGAGAAGCCTGAGAACGGTGTGGGACTGCTTGCAACACGCATTGTTAGTGACACTTGCGTGATCAAAACCATCATATCAGATCGAATGTCTGTCATCGTGCAATGCATCTCTTCGATTCTTATAGCGACAACCGTAAGCATGATCGTGAACTGGAGAATGGGGCTGGTCGCCTGGGCTCTCATGCCCTGTCACTTCATCGGCGGCCTGATACAATCCAAATCAGCCAAAGGTTTCTCCGGTGACTCTGCTTTGGCTCACCAACAACTCGCTGTTCTTGCATCGGAATCCGCGAGCAACATCAGAACCGTGGCCGCCTTCGTCCACGAAGAGCAAATGATTACGAAGGCCAAACTTTCGTTGGAGGAGCCAATGAGGATTGGCAGGTTGCAGAGCATCAAGTACGGGATGATTCAAGGCACGTCGCTGTTTCTTTGGAATGTTGCACACGCAGTTGCCTTGTGGTACACCACAATTCTGGTCGATAAGAATCAATCCAGCTTCGAGGATGGTATAAGGTCGTACCAGATCTTCTCGCTCACAGTTCCTTCCATCACTGAGCTGTGGACTCTGATACCGACAGTCGTTTCCGCCATCAGCATACTGAAGCCTGCATTCGACATCCTTGATCGGGAAACTCGAATCCTACCAGATGTTCCAGATGAAGTGAACTCTGAGAGAATATTAGGCGGAATCGAATTCGAGTGCATCAGGTTTTCCTACCCATCCCGTCCCCAAGTGGTCGTACTCGATAGCTTCGTCTTAACGGTTGAAGCTGGATCATCTGTGGCGCTTGTTGGGCCTAGCGGAGCAGGGAAGTCCTCTGTTTTGGCACTCCTCATGAGGTTCTACGATCCTGCCCAAGGAAGAATTCTGATCGATAGGAAGGACATAAGAGAATACAACCTGCGTTGGTTGAGGCAGCAGATAGGTTTTGTGCAGCAAGAACCACTTCTCTTCAGCTCCACCATAAGAGAGAACATCTGCTACGGGAACGAAGGTGCGTCAGAGGCCGAGACCGTAGAGGCTGCAACGGAAGCAAACATCCATGAGTTCATAAGCAGCTTGCCGGATGGATACGACACCATGGTGGGGGAGAAAGGCTGCCAAGTATCGGGTGGACAGAAGCAGCGGATCGCCATAGCGAGAACTCTGCTAAAAAGGCCGGTGATTCTGCTGCTGGATGAAGCCACCAGCGCACTGGATGCTGAAACTGAGAGAACCATCATGCGAGCTTTGGGATCGAGCAAGTGGAGGAGACGAGAAGACACTTCATGCGGAATCACCAGAGTGACAGTTGCTCATAGGCTTTCTACGGTGATCAGTTCAGATACCATTGTGGTGATGGAGAAGGGTAAGGTGGTTGAGATGGGTAGCCATTCCACATTGATTGGAGAAGCTGATGGTGTTTATTCGAAGCTTTTCCATCTCCAGAACCAGTAGAATTGACCAACTTCCATTGACATACCAAAAGAATACATAGGAAAAGAAACTTTCATCAACGTTCCCTCTCGGGGATTGTGATGATTTTAATTGAGTCTTTTCTCCCTTTCTCCTCATGAGTGTTGCTGAAAACCTTCATGAGTAAATTAGTCCTTCAAAACTTCTATAGTTCATTAAATATAGCAATATGCAATGTAGCAATCTTGGCCATAGCCGACGAGAGCTATGGAAGATCTCTGCTGTTAGTATAACACATTGTCTTTAAGCTTCACTGTCTTAAGGAACGAAGTGTGCGTGTCTTCATGAGGATGATGCAAAGAAATAATGTAGTTGGAATAATAACTGTAATTCTATTATACTCGATAAGATCAATTAGGATACAAGTGAGAGGAATGATCATGACTTCGATTCTAGCAATTCAGTCCAGCGTTTCCTCAGGGTCTCAAAGGCTTCTGAAAAAGGAAGAACTTTCAGTGCAATATTTCCTTGCACAGAAATCTCAGACATGAGGCCCAGCCTCATCAGTGTATCCACCGCCTTGTCAACAGGCATTTCGATCTGCAGAAAATGAACACTCAATATTGTTATTAATTTATGCACACCTCATAATATTTTGAAGAAGGATTTCTTTCATACCTTTTCCGTAAATCTATCATACATGAACTTCTCACATGAATCTTTAATATTTTTGCGGCATGATATCTGCATATTGAACAACAAATTTTATAAGATGTGTACAATCCAGTCTTCATCACTTACCTTTAACAAAACAAAAAATCTCTATCCTAACCGTGTTTCTTTTAGTTTTCACTTGGTTCTTATAAAAACATAAGATTCTTAAACCATAGGGAACACTAATGAAACCACAGATTAATTATATCCTTTCTTTAAATGATAGTGACAGATAATGTATTCCTTGTAGCAAATTTAAAAATAAAAAGAACCCACAGATGTGATGAAGAAAATTGTCTAAACCACTAGAAAAGAAATCCCAAAAATAACAATTATAGTTAGTGTCAATTGTTAGATTGGCATCCCATGTTACTTCATTGATGTTTCTTCAAAACAACGAAAAAACAAAAGAGGAAATCAACGAGCATAACATAGCTAAAGTGACTGAATTGACCAAAATATATGAACACTAAAACTAGAGAAATCCAACTACATCCTTCATGTAATAGCTACATATCATTCTTGTATTCCCACTCGGAATGAACACAGAGCTAATGTACCTGATATGTTTCAGGAAGGAGTAGAATTGCATAAACCAGAACTGCTTCCTTGAACTGCATGAAATACTAGGATATAAAGATAAGAAACCAAAATAATATTCTAAACAAGAGCTTCTTACTTGCTGTTGTTCAGAAGCATCAACAAGAAAGTGAACCGAACCAAATCCACTTGCTAAAGTTTTCTCATAAAGGGTTCTATTAACCAGCAGCTGAAAACAAATATATGCACTCAGTTGTTATTGAAAATATCCTTGTCAAAAGAAAATAAAAAAAGAAAAGCAATAATCCTTCATGCCAAGATTACTTGATTACCTTACTATAGAGTTACAAGAAGGCCAAAATTATAATGTACATCAATGATTATTTTAATGATTGGAATAGGTATTAGCAGTTTGATGCCTTCAGTCACTGACCAACCTTGATTTTTCTCCTAAAATTTAGCTTTACACTAGAAGTTGAGTAAAATTAGAGTTAGCTTTAAATATTAAAAGGTCAGAGGCATGCTTTGTTTTACTGGACTAATCATGAAATTGGAGTTAGCTTTAAATAGCAAGGATTGAAATATCATATCGTACCAAAGTTTCGACATTCGCTCGGTACGATACGGTATTGTATACCGAGCAGTATACCGTTCGATATATATATATATATATATATATATATATATATATATATATATATATATATATATATATATATATATATATATATATATATATAGTAAAATAAAATTTTGACGGCGTCACCTCTCTCTTCTCCCTACAGGGTGACGTCGCAGAAAAATAAGGCGACATCACCTCGGCAACATCGCCAAAATCTTATATATATATATACTTATATATAAAAGATTTTTTTATATATAAATATTTTTATAGAAGGCGACGTCGCCTTTCGCTTCTCCCACGTGGGGCGACGTCACCGAGGCGACGCGACGTCGCCTTATATATATATATCGTCCAGTAACGGGCGGTCCATGTACTGGTCTGCTGACGGACCGGTACATACCGCCCGTACCGAACGGTATTATTCGAAATTGAAGACCTTGTTAAATAGTATATAGTTTATATCCTTGTTTAGGGATGGGATCAATCATGAAAAGCATGATCCACAAAATATTCTCACACGTAATGGTCTCCACCTTTTATTAGGTAATTTGAACATAATTTAAACAAAAAAAAACTTTGAACTCAAAAAATTGGATATTATCCACTGCTTGAAGAGAAGGCAGTTATTCATGAAATCATGGTACAGGCAGAGAACAATGAAAAACCAACAGCAACAATTGTTATACAAAAACAGATCATTATTAAAAATAAGATGCCTTTGCAGAAAGTTTATTGAGTTTACAGAATTAAGCAATTTAATAGGTATTGAACTCACCTGATACCGGTCCCAAGTCTGTTTGTAACCTAACACTACTCGACTCAGATAAATTATAAGTGCACTGATGGCGATCACATCAAGAAGAACAGCAGACCTGCTTGTGCAGAAAAATGATATTTAAGAAGCCCTCTGATTTAGAAACTTGACAAATAAAAGGTGATTACAGACAACAATAACATGAGGTAAAACTCCTCTAGAAGACAGAGACAGAAGAACACAGGAGATTTTACACTATGCAGAGATGTTCCATGTATGCACTGAATCATGACATCTTACCATACTTTCCATCAGCTATAATCCTTTGGTTATAAAATATTAATTCTTACAGTGTTTCTAACCCAAATAGCTATTCCATCTATCTAAAACACACTATCTATCAAGTTTCATTTGAAATAGATAATCAGGCCTTACAAAGCTATCAAGTTCACGACAACAGTTAATGGACTTATGTGTGCCAAGTAAACAATTTCAAATAATCAGCAACTTAGTTTGGAACTTCTCATTACGAATATGTTAAGAAGGCCCCTGTACTATGACATAAAAACTGAAAAGAGAACTTAGATCCACATCCTCACTCAAACCTATATTATATGCATATTTCCTCAATGAATATGTTCTATAACTCTGTCCTCTCTGAGAAAAACAATTTCCAGAGAAATTGAATAGCAGATTATCTTGTACTTAGAAGAATTTGTTGTCCTTCGACTATGTATTCAAACAATAAAGCATAGATAGTGAAAGACCAAAGTAGAATAACAAGCTCTTTAATGTATAACTAGATATATAGATCAGGGTTCTTAATCTCATATTGTAGGATAGGGTTTTTAAGTTAGGAATAAATATACATTTAGTATAGTTTTATCAAAACTAATGTAAATTAGGTAAGAATAATGTCACATATTCTTTTCGGGCGAGGAGTAGCCTTGTGTAAGGTTCGTAATTTCGGTTCGTTCCATATCATTCTTCCTCTTAATCCTCCCAAATTAGCCTTCTAAATTCGATTTAATCCATAAATTATTGCTTTGTTGAATTTAGGAGAGTAAAAATATGAGAATAAGAGAGAGAATGTGAGAAAAAATGAGCTTGAGAGAGTTTAAGAGAGTTTGAGAGTGAAATGGATTGAAATAGAGGGGAGGAAAGGGTTTAAAAACCTTTGAGGAGGCCTCCAACGGTTAAATCAACCGTTAGAGTACTGTTACCATTTGGTAATGATTGATTTCGATTGTTATCGCCCTGTACAACCTCGTATCGCTCGATACAGGGCTAGATGCCTGATACCACTCAGTAACGAGCGGCCCGCATGCCAGTCTGCTGGCGAACCAGTATGTTCCGCCCATACTGGACAGTACAGTACGGTATTGCAAACCCTGATATAGATAGTAGATACAAAAGGACAAACAAAAAAAAATTAGAGATTTAATGATGCACATATCCATAGTGAAAGGACTGTGCAGTTCAAAAGAACCAAAATTAAGAATTCACTTTCATCTAATATTTATAAGGACCTCATGAAAGTGCAGGTTTGCTTTTTCAGGATGAAAATGAAGTTAGAAGTGTATCACATGCGTACGGAGAAGAGGCAATGTTCTCAAATTTGTAATTAATAAAGTATGCCAACAATCCAAGTAAGCTTGCAACATCCAATCGCACCTGTAGTACAAAATTAAAAAAGTATTTTTGAGGCAAAAGAGAATAGTCAATAACTTATGATTATTATTCAATATCAACCTTAGAGTAAATTCATGAATATGAACATACCGTATCTAGGATACGGAAAGATAATTTCTTGTGGGGAAAAATAACCTGCATTTGAAATATTCAAATATATGTAAGCTTGTTTTCGAAATAAACTTCAAACGACAGCATATGCAGAAGCTGAATGGTATATCCATTTCAGAATTACCATAGTCTAGAATTATATTAATTTACCGGGAGATCTGGAATTGGTATTTTCTCATATATCTTTAACTGGAGAGGGTCAATGCCAGCTATGTCATTTTCATTTTGATCTTCTTTCTCATTATAAAGGAGGACCAGTTCTTGAAAAGCTGGCTCCTGATACAAAATCAAAACAGAATTTCAAACATCTGTTAAACAAATGTCTGACAGTAGATATAATATACAATAACAACAAGAAGTTGTAAAGTACTAGTTACTTGGGACAGCTACATAAATCTTTTGTTGCCATTAAGCTCTATAAAAATCAATCTCATAGTTAAATTAAAATTATTTAAATCTTTATTTATAGTTTATACTTTATAGTAAAATCTTCTGAGGTATTCTTCAAGTTCTCCCATACCGGTAATACTAATTGTGTCATTTCTTCTAACTACAGCATCTATCGACCTTCTTAGCACATGCCCATATAAATGATTCTCTTTTTCTTTTATCCTCTATTGAAGTCAATAGGTAGAAATAAAATAAAAAAATCAATATTCTTGTGTTGTGCCCAAAGAATTGTGTACATATCTACCAACAAAATTCAATGACATATATAGAACTCATATATAAACTTACTTAATGGGCCATTATAAGTTCAGTAGGGCATTTTATTTTTACCCGTTTAAAAAGGGCCATCAGGTGGGTACTTCATTAGTTTGCTCTTAGCTTTCAAAACATAGCACTTACATTTTCTATGTTCTCCTAAATCTTTTACCGCAGAAAGTCAAGAACCATCTCTGAGGGGTCCAAAAGTTTAAAGGCATCACATGAGACTAAAGATAAAGTGAGTGTAGCTCGAGTTTTAGCACTTTCCTTTCCTTTCATTTTCTTCCATCCTTGCTTCGGATTTCTTACATTCTGCAAATATTTCTAATTTAATTTGAAGTGCAATAAAATATTATTGATTATGGATACTAGACTCCAAACTAAAGTTTATTAGTGACTGTCATACCATCTTACTATTCCGATACTCAATTATCATTGCGTTTAATATTCAGAGACAGTCTTAAATCTACCTTTGATAGTTACCTATTGATTCAACAGCATATATTGCCTCCATCCAGTGTCAGATTCATATTTATTTTATACCACACAATGTGCCAATAAATATAATGCTTCCAAGCAACATTCCTCGCATCATTTCTAGAAGCCTTAAAAAGAAAACAATAGGCATCCATGTTCACATAAAATTTGGCAGTTTTTAAAACATGCCCTAACAAATTATATCCATTCATACTAACATCACAGTGACAAAATTCAACTATTCTCGTCAGCTCTAGCATCTTGATCAATCAGCAGTTATATTCGGTTTTGGTAAATCTATCAGAGAAGGTATAACAAGGGATTCTTTTGACTATACTCAACATAAAAGATGCTTAGTAGTAAAGATGATAGTAAATTACACAATTGTATGAAGAAAAATTCAGATTTAAGAGTTGAAAATTCTCAACACTAAGTATAAAAGTTAGTTGTCAATTACCTGAAGGGTTGACTGTGAGCATAGAATGTAAGCTGCAGTTTTTAACATTTTCCATACACTATAGCTACATGATTCCCTTGAAGCAGGTTCCCATATGTTGCTGAGAGTTATCCTTGGAAGAAAGTTTGTCCTAAAAAAATTCATTTTATTTAATTCCTATACATCACAGCATCTAAAACAGCAAGAAATATTCACAAACAAGAATTTAATAATTATAAAGGAATTGCAGAAAATGAAAATATATGAAAAGTAAAAGCAGGCAGTTCTAAATAAAAAATTTGCATGAAACACAGTGCTGGACAAATATGAAGCTGACAGTATATGTTGACCTACAGCAACAATTCATATAGCATCTTCCAGAGAAGTCATGGACCAAGAGACAGTTTGGTTTTCTGATACTGATCACACATCACCATAAAAGAAAGAGAAACATTTTAAGTTTCAACTGTTTTGGCTTCAAAACTGACACTTTCCATATTTTTCTTTATTTAGGATCATGTTCTCCATTAACCTGTGACTGTGAGTCAATGTCTACTGCCTATGTTTATTCATCTTTATTCATCTCATCACATGGTAGTTGACTAGTTTCTCCAGCTTATACATTGTCACCTTGCTGGCAAACTTTGGGGATTGGGGACTGCTTTATAGCACAATCAGTTAGGCACACACTACCTACAAGCCAATTAGACAGTGTAGCCTGGACTACCACACACAGTGATTTAGTGCCACATCGGATATAAAAAAAATATTTAATTTAATTTATAGGGTTAGATGGGTCTAGTATTAACTTAGACTTAAGCAGTTTAAATCAATCCCTCGGATCTTTCAAGTTAACGAGTCAATTATTATATTAGGGTGGATTGTATATGATATCAGAGTAGATCTATTCTTAGACATAGTGAATGATCCAGATGAAAAAAGACTATCATGGATGGGGCAAGAAGAACATCGCCAATATTTTATTATTGTGCATGGGCAAAAGACAAGGTGCCACTGGGATAGACCTCATATGCACCATAACATATTTTGCTTTTGGGATATGAAAATGTTGGCCATGAGATTCGTGCTGATAAGAAGGTTATGAATATGAGGATTAATCTTGGTGGCATGACTAAAACCCTGTTCTTCGATCCACACTCCTTTTGTTTGTGTTTGCATAGTAGGACACAAATCATTTGCCCTTGCCACCATCATTAGTAGACATACTATGATCCACGTCATTGTCATCTTCGCGAACCTCACGAAGTATGAAAGCTGAAGGAGAAGACGTCTCATCATCCAACTATATTTGTTGCTCATCAATTGCTTCTAAAGAATGAACGGACTACAACAAGCATATAGCTACAGATGTGAAAGCAATGTTGATGTCGATAGTGATAAAGACCATGATTTGGTTCTGATTTGTGTAATGTTCTCAAAGTATTGGCTGACTGTATTCAGATTAGTCACAAATGAAACTCTCAACCATCCTCAAACCATGTAAACAAAACCCAAGTTGCAAACTTACAAGTATCCAGGTGCCTATTAGCACATATATGATAGAAGCATACCCAACCATTACATTTGGAAAATGAATAAGAACATCAGCACAGGTCTCAGAAGCATACACAACATACCTAAAAAATAGGAATATTACTACAGATTTAATTAGACAAGGCACGTTTCATTTCTCTTTTGTCTAATAATATATTTTTATTTTTCATTTATTTATATTCTTTAGCTAATTTGAAGCTGTGGTTATGTTTTCACATCCAAGTCCAAGTTGGGCAAAAGGCAATGTTGAGCAAAAAAATTAAAAATTACGAGCACTAACCTCAATTTGGTCTCTGGATTTACTTTATCATCAAAGTCAGTTGATGCTTCTGGGAGTGAAGGAATTATTCCAAACCAAACAAGCATTCGTCTTATGAGTCTTCCACGAGGTCCTACAGGTGATAAAAGCCCTTCGTAACGAGAGACAGCCTTTTGTGCAGCAAGCCAAACAGGAAGATCAATATCTGTTATCCGGTCAGTGTCTTGATGATTTCTTGATGTGCTTTCACAATAGGACAGTGCACTTTCAGGAG